>NC_083402.1:152309526-152396579 GCF_020745735.1 Hemiscyllium ocellatum | reverse complement strand
GGGGGGGGGTGAAGGGGATGGGAGGGGGGGGTGAAGGGGATGGGGGGGGGGGGTGAAGGGGATGGGAGGGGGGGGGTGAAGGGGATGGGAGGGGGGGGGTGAAGGGGATGGGAGGGGGGGGGTGAAGGGGATGGGAGGGGGGGGTGAAGGGGATGGGAGGGGGTGACAGTGAAGGGGAGGGAAAGATGACGGGGGAGTGGAAGTGAATGTGGGAATGGTTGAAGGGAGTGGGAATGAGGGTCAAGTATGTGTCAGGGTGTGGGGGGGGAGATTGTGGGGGGCTTGGGTTGTGGGGGGGTGGGTTTGTGGGGGGGTGTCTGGAGTGTGTGTGGGGGTGGCTTGTGGGGGTGGTCTTGCGTGAGCACTTTCCCTCTTCACCCCCCCCCCCCCCAACACCGGGATGAGGGTCATGGTGTGTGTCTGGCGTGGGGTGTTTGGGTGTGGGTGGGGGTCTACGGGTGTGTGTCTGGGGTGGATGGGAGTCTGGGGTGGGGGCCTGTGGGTGTGGGGGGGTGTCTGGGGTGGGGTGCGTGTGTCTGGAGTGGGGGTGCGGGCATGTGTGGGGGTGATCTTGGGTGAGCCCTGTCTCTACCCCCCCTCCCCGCACCCCCCGGGGGTTATGCTCTGTCCCCCCACCCCCCGTGGGTGAGCTCTGTTCCCCCCCTCCCTGGGGGTTGTGCTCTGTCCCCCCCGGGGTGAGCTCTGTCCCCCCCCACCCCCCGGGGTCAGCTCTGTCCCCCCCACCCCCCGTGGGTGAGCTCTGTTCCCCCCCTCCCTGGGGGTTGTGCTCTGTCCCCCCCGGGGTGAGCTCTGTCCCCCCCACCCCCCGGGGTCAGCTCTGTCCCCCCCACCCCCCGGGGTCAGCTCTGTCCCCCCACCCCCGGGGGGGGGTGTTGTACTCACCAAGCCGCCGCAGGTACTGAAGGAGGCGAGCGAGCCGCGGTACGAGTGCACGAAGCCGCTGTAATAGCAGGAGAGTTCGGCTCGGGAAGGCAGCACCGAGCTGCGGGAGCGGCCCCCGGCCCCGTCCCGGTCCCGGTCCCGGCGGCTGTGCACCGTGAAGCTGCCCGAGAGGAAGCGGCTGTCCCTCCGCAGGCTCAGGTACAGCTCTCGGCCAAACGCTGGGATCCTGAGCTGTAGCTCCTGCGCTGGGGGCAGCAGCGGCTGCAGCTCCCCAGGGTAAAACTCCTGCGACTCATACTCATCAGCCCCGGCCGAGATAGAGCGCACTTCCCTGGATGTGGCTCCGGCCTCAGCCCCGGCCCCTGGGCTGCTCGGTAATACCGCCGGGAAAACGATCTCTGATTCCTCTCGGAAAGTGCGGAGACCTGCCCAGAGAGGGAGAGAACAAACACCATCCAATTACTGAGGAAAAACCGAGAAAAAGGCTCAGGAAAATGTTACCTTTTTTTTTAAACCAGACCTTGACCAAACTGTCCAAGTGCAATTATCACATTATTCCAGTGTCAACTGATTAGGAACACAACTTTTTGCCTAAAATGGAATGGTTCTTACGTTGAAACGGAGATGTGTTCAAGGCATTTCTGGCTGAATACGAAATACTTGTGAAAAGAATGTACTGTACCTGAAACTCCTGCAGCCGTGATGTGGAGTAGATACAACATACAGAGTGTGTGGTTCCGAAACATTCTTGTATTCCCTCAGTGCGCTGTGTTTAATATAGAACTTGATTTTTGCTACCATGTAAAACCAAAGCAAAACCCCCCTCTGGTGTGGCAATGAAAAGAGTGAGGCGCTGGCTGCTTCCACTTTTTCTGTATAATTTTTTTTTGTGACTAAGTAGAGACAGCCCGCACAGTAATATCAGTTTGTGCAGGTCTACAACCGGCAGCTCTGTCTGTCGCTCTCTCACATGGTTTGACTTTCCGAATGAATGAATTCGAGTCCCGCAGAGCCGAGCTCATCTCTCTCTCTCTCTCTCACACACACACACACTCACAGACGGTAAGGGCTTCCCCCAAACCACCACCCAGCCCTGATTGGTTACAGTAACTTAGTGTGCGTGTATATGTGTGTTTGTGTGAATGGTTTAATACATGTATTCCATTTTCCAAAAAAAGGTTTTCTCTGTACAGTTAATATGTACGCTATCACCAGACATGCCACACTGACATAAAGTGTCTAACTAAAGGCATGGCGTAATTCACGGAGCTTACAAACTGGACAGAATTTCAACATTTCACTGATTCTTTCCTGTGTTTCGTTATAATCAGTTATAAGGCATGATACCAGGATATTTGGGACATTTTGCAGCACTTAATGTTGTTGGGAACAGGGTGGACGCTGGAGTGGAATGGACAGAAATATAAAGTTCTGGAGAATGGCCACAGGACTCAAAAGCATTAACTGTGTAACTGCCCAAGTTTCTGCAGCCCTTTCTGTTTTTGTTTCATATATCAGAGGCAGACCAAAAGAACATTTCCTGCTGAAACGTACAGACCCCAATTTCTTTTACTTCGTTTTTCAATTCCATCTGTAAAAGTGCTCCTGTAACAAACCAAATCAGGTCAGGAAGAAGGATCATGCCTGAAACATCGACTCTCCTGCTCCTGGGATGCTGCCTGACCTGCTGCGCTTTTCCAGCAACACATTTTCAGCCGATCTCCAGCATCTGCAGACCTCACTTTCTCCCAAATCATAACACCATAAGACATAGGAGCAGAAATTAGGCCATTCAGCCCATTGAGTCTGCTTCACCATTCAACCATCTGATAAGTTTCTCAACTCCATTAGCCCACTTTCTCCCTGTAACCCTTGATCCCCTTGACAATCAAGAACCTATCTATCTCCGTCTGAAATATACTCAATGACCTGGTCTCCACAGCCTTCTGTGGCAACGAATTCCATAAATTCACCACTCTCTGGCTGAAGATAGAATATCGAACATTACAGCACAGTAAAGGCCATTCGGTCCTCGATGTTGTGCTGACCTGTGAAACCAATCTGAAGCCTATCTATCCTGCACTATTCCATTCTCATCCACATTCCATCCAATGATCATTTAAATGCCCTTAAAGTTGGTGAGTCTACTACCGTTGCAGGCAGGGCATTCCACGCCCCAACTACTCTCTGAGTAAAGAAACTACCTCTGACATCTGTCTTATATCTATCACCCCTCAATTTAAAGTTATGTCCCCTCATGCTAGCTATCGCCATCCGAGGAGCAAGGCTCTCCCTGTCCACCCTATCTAACCCTCTGATTATATTATATGTCTTAATTAAGTCACATTCTCCTTTATCTCTGTTCTAAAAGGTCTTCCCTTTACCCTAAGGCTGTGCCCTCAGGTCCTCACCTCTCCCGCCAATGGAAACATCTTCCCAACATCCACTCTGTCCAGGCCATTCAGGATTCTGTACGTTTCAATTAGATCTCCCCTCTTCCTTCTAAACTCCATCAAGTATAGACCCAGAGTCCTCAAATGTTCTTGATATGTTAAGCTTTTTATTCCTTGGATTATTCTTGTGAAATTCCTCTGGACTCGCCCCAGAGCCAATACATCCTTCCTGAGGTATGGGGCCCAAAATTGCTCACAATGCTCTAAATGATGTGATGCTCTAAATGGACTTCAGGGAGAAAGTGAGGTCTGCAGATGCTGGAGATCAGAGCTGAAAATGTGTTGCTGGAAAAGCGCAGCAGGTCAGGCAGCATCCAAGAAACAGGAAATTCGACGTTTCGGGCATAAGCCCTTCATCAGGAATCTTCTGAAAGGCTTATGCCCGAAACGTCGAATTTCCTGTTCCTTGGATGCTGCCTGACCTGCTGCGCTTTTCCAGCAACACATTTTCAGCTCTATATGGACTTCAGTAAGGCATTCGACAAGGTTCCCCATGGGAGACTGGTAAGCAAGGTTAAATCTCACAGAATATAGGGAGAACTAGCCATCTGGATACAGAACTGGCTCAAAGGAGTGCTACAAGGATCGGTGCTGTGTCCCCTATTTTCCGTCATTTATATAAATGATTTAGATGTGATCATAAGAGGTACAGTTAGTAAGTTTGCATTTGACACCAAAATTGGAGGTATAGTGGACAGCGAAGAGGGTTACCTCAGGTTACAACAGGATCTGGACCAGATGGGCCAATGGGCTGAGAAGTGGCAGATGGAGTTTAATTCAGATAAATGCGAGGTGCTGCATTTTGGGAAAACAAAGCTTAGCAGGACTTATACACTTAATGGTAAGGTCTTAGGAAGTGTTGCTGAACCTTGGAGTGCAGATTCATAGCTCCTTGAAAGTGGACTCACAGGTAGATGGAATAGCGAAGAAGGCGTTTGGTATGCTTTCCTTTATTGGTCAGAGTATTAAGTGCAGGAGTTGGGAGGTCATGCTACAGCATTTGTTACGCCACTGTTGGAACATTGCGTGCAATTCTGGTCTCCTTCCTATCGGAAAGATGTGAAACTTGAAAGAGTTCAGAAAAGATTTACAAGGATATTGCCAGGGTTGGAGGATGGGGGCTGGTACAATTGCAACATTTAAAAGGCATTTGGATGGGTATCTGAATAGGAAGGGTTTGGAGGGATATGGGCCGGGTGCTGGCAGGTGGGACTAGATTGGGCTGGGATATCTTGTCGGCATGGACGGGTTGGACCGAAGGGTCTGTTTCCATGCTGTACATCTCTATGACTCTATGGAGTCTTTTTGAGCTTGGTGAAATACCATGGTAAAATTATACATGCTGTCAAACCCCATAACCAAGGTCACTGATTCATAGGTTGTAATTTTACCACAGAGTCATAGGGTTGTACAGCATGGAAACAGGTCCTCAGCTTCAACGTGTTCATGGCGACCAGATATTCTACATTAATTTAGTTATATTTTGCTTATATCTCTCTAAATGCTTCCTATCCATAAAACCATCCAGATGCCTTTTAAATGTTGTAATTGTACCAGCCTCCATCACTTCCTCTGGTAACTCACTCCACACACATACCATCCTCTGTATGAAAATGTTGCCCTTCAGGTCCCTTTTAAATCTTTCCCCTCTCACCCTAAACCAATGCCCTCTAGTTTTGGACTCCCCTACCCTGGGCAAAGACCTTGGCTATCCACCCTATCCACGCCCCTCATGATTTTGTAAACCTCTATAAGGTCACCCCTCAGCCTCCGACGCTCCAGGAAAAACATTCCCAGCCTGTTCAGTCTCTCCCTGTAGCTCAGATCCTCCAACCCTGGCAACATCCTTGTAAATCTTTTCTGAACCTTTTCAAGTTTCACAACATCTTTCCTAAAAGCAGAACACAACCTGCCATAGAAAGCAAAGCTGTTGTGTTGGTTGTTCATTTTACAGTCCATCTGATTTAACTCTCCAGGGTGAATTTACTTGCTGGGTGAAATTTTACAGTCCCCTGCCAGTGGGGTTTGTTGATGGGGGTGGGTGTGATGTGTAAGTTGCACCACATGGTCTATCTGCCACTTACCAAATCACCTTGATCCATCTCCATTTCCATGGGACACTGGATAGCCTCAAGGAGAAAGTGAGGACTGCAGATGCTGGAGATCAGAGCTGAAAATGTGTTGCTGGAAAAGCGCAGCAGGTCAGGCAGCATCCAAGGAGCAGGAGATTCAAAATTTTGGGCATGAGCCCTTCTTCAGGAATGAGCCATTCCTGAAGAAGGGCTCATGCCTGAAACGTCGAATCTTCTGCTCCTTGGATGCTGCCTGACCTGCTGTGCTTTTCCAGCAAAACATTTTCAGCACTGGATAGCCTGCATCCTTCATCTCACTCAGACTCTCAAATGGTGAATTAAAAGCTACTTACCTGCCTCATGCTAATACTCAACTGTGGGAAAAGGAAACCTACACAAACAGGTAAAATGTCAGATAGTACTGGGAGGGCTGGTCTTAGACAACAGAGTAGATTACCTCCTTCAGGTGTCCCTGTGTCCACAGGACACCCCACACCTGACCAAATTCATAAACCTTGCCCCATCCATGGTCAGACAGCCAGGCCCTGCTAATACCTCAGCATTAATTGAAGTCTGCCCTCCAATAACAGCTCTGCTTTAGAGTCTGGGCTGAGCCCCAGTAATGGCCACCATTCAAACAGATGAGGTTGGGTCTCTGAATCTTGCTCTGAGCCAATGAAAACCCCACTGAGCATTAAATGGCTGCAAACCAGGCCATTGTTGGTGTGGACACATTATCCATCAACTCTGCAGATGGCAGAATGGGCAATGCCACCATCTGAAATCCCTGCCATTGCCAGCCCTAATATAAACCCACCAGATGTCAAACCACAATTACCTCCACAATGACAGAATGGAGCTGCTTTCACTTTAAGCAGCAGTCTAAAAGGGTGTTATCAACTTGGCCAGATGTTATAAATAACACTTAAAGTCAGTGAAATGGCTTTCAAGTGGACGGTCTAATGAACAATTCGACACGCTTGCCAAAGATTAAAATGACCCAAACTAGGCCGAAGCTCTCTGTTGTAGTACAGGTAAACACATCAAGCCCCAAATAAGTAAAAGTCAATATTTTTGTGAGAGCATCTGGGTTTTTCATGCAAAATAATTCAAGTCAAATTAAATACTGTCGATTGGTTGTGTGAAGAACAATGAAAAAAGTCTTTAAATGTCTTTTACTTCATGATGTGGTAAAAACAATGACTGCAGATGCTGGAAACCAGATTCTGGAATAGAGTGGTGCTGGAAAAGCACAGCAGTTCAGGCAGCATCCGAGGAGCAGGAAAATCAACGTTTCAGGCAAAAGCCCTTCATCACCATATTTCACGTTGTGCTATGGTAATGTATTTCATGCTCTTGGTATAGGTCCTCACCAGTTAGGAATACTTATTGGGAATTCAGGCACCCCATGAATTTCTACCTAGATCCTGAGGGATGCATGTTCCTAGTAGGATACCCATTCTAAGAACATGATTTTGTAGTTGCTGGGGCACAGGGTGAAGCGAGGTTGAGTAAATTGGACCCATGCTTTCTAGATCTTAAGCGGTAAATTTTCTATTAAAACATACATGATTTTGAAAGTGCTTTACGGTAGGTGATGAGAAGTTTTTCCTTTTGATTGGAAAATCTAGATTGCAAGAGCAGACTCTCAGAGTAAGGGTTTGATGGTTTTGGATTGAGATGAGAAATTTCTTCCCACTGAGGGTTGGGAATCATTGGTATTCTCCATCTGAATGAATGATTTATTTATTGTCACATATATCGAGGGAGATATAGTGAAAAGTGTTCTGTTGCCACAATCTGGCACCAGTTTCAGATACAGATGAATAAAAAGAAAGTACTTCAATAGAGTTCATCCTCATTGGCTGGAGTCCCAAACACAGCTCCAGGACTTACTCAAGGTCTCTTTATTGGTCCCCACTCCTGCCCTACCACAGCCAGGAGTCCCCGCTCCGGGCCTACCACAGCCAGGAGTCCCTGCTGCCGCCCCACCACAGCCAGGAGTCCCAGCTCCGGGCCTACCACAGCCAGGAGTCCCCGCTCCGGGCCTACCACAGCCAGGAGTCCCCGCTCCATGCCTACCCCAGCCAGGAGTCCCAACTCTGGCCCTACCACAGCCAGGAATCCCCGCTCCGGGCCTACCACAGCCAGCAGTCCCCGCTCCGGGCCTACCACAGCCAGGAGTCCCCACTCTGGCCCTACCACAGCCAGGAATCCCCACTCCGGGCCTACCACAGCCAGGAGTCCCCGCTCCGGGCCTAACACAGCCAGGAGTCCCCGCTCCGGGCCTAACACAGCCAGGAGTCCCCACTCTGGCCCTACCACAGCCAGGAGTCCCCGCTCCGGGCCTAACACAGCCAGGAGTTCCCGCTCCGGGCCTACCACAGCCAGGAATCCCCACTCCAGGCTTACCATAGCCAGGAGTCCCCGCTCTGGGCCTAACACAGCCAGGAGTTCCCGCTCCGGGCCTACCACAGCCAGGAGTCCCCGCTCCGGGCCTACCACAGCCAGGAGTCCCCGCTCCATGCCTACCCCAGCCAGGAGTTCCCGCTCCGGGCCTACCACAGCCAGGAGTCCCCACTCCAGGCCTACCACAGCCAGGAGTCCCCACTCCGGGCCTACCACAGCCAGGAGTCCCCACTCCGGGCCTACCACAGCCAGGAGTCCCCACTCCGGGCCTACCACAGCCAGGAGTCCCCACTCCGGGCCTACCACAGCCAGGAGTCCCCACTCCGGTCCTACCACAGCCAGGAGTCCCCACTCCGGGCCTAACACAGCCAGGAATCCCCACTCCGGGCCTACCACAGCCAGGAGTTCCCACTTTGTTGTCATTGCAGCGAATAACCAACCTCCAATTCCAGGAGCCCACACATTGGGCCTACAAAACCAGGAGTCCTCACTCCAGTCACCCCCACATCAAAAAAATGAAAAAAGAAGGTGAAAAGGAGACAGAACAAAAAATAATATGGCCCTCTATCCTCTATCTCAGAGGGTTGTATACCCTCCCTCATGGAGTACATTTATGCCTGAGGTTTACATTTTATTGTTAGTTCAGAGAATCAATATTTGTAAAGAGTGGATGGGAAAGTGGAGTTGAAACCAAAGACCAGATATAATCATGTTGAATGATGAAGCATCTTCAATGGCCTATGTGGTCTGTTCCTGATCCTAACTCATGTTCTTGTTTGGAAAGTGAATTTGAGGTGCAATAAAAATTCTTCTTGAGTATTTCCAACATCTCTGAACCTGGCAGGTAAGGATGAAGTCATTTGTATGAAGTTTATTGAAATAATATCCCACACCCCCCCTCCCCCCACCATTATGGTAAAACCCCTCACTGGAGGCCCAGAAAATGGTGTTTTTAATGTTTAAATGACTCCCAAGTTTGAAAATCTGTATGTATTTTAGGCGTACACTTCTGTAGTGGGCAAAAACCCTGCCTGTTAGAAATGTACCCTCGATCATTAAGCTAATGGAGTTTTACTTAACCCTGGTAAACGAATTCACATTTATCTGCACTTATCAACAATCTAACCCAGCTAACTGATTTTTTTTTAATTGCTTATACTCATCAAAATGATTAGTACCAAACAATGTAAGTGCCCTAAATAATCGATGAGAAGTGTATATTCATTTTTCTCATGGTGAATGATCCGGTACAGCAATTCAACATGTCCTTTCCAGAGTCTATCATTTTCATTCCATTGTACAAGTTGTTTTTGTTAAACAGGTGAGCAATTTTCTGCTACTAACCAGTGGGAAAATAAATTATTATCCAAGCTGCAGGTATCTGGAGTCAGCTTTTAATTCATATATACCAAGTACCGAAGTTCTGCAGAAAAATAAATACTATTATTTTCCCGGTCTGATGAAGGATAAAAACATTGCTCCTGTTACACAACATTTCCCTTTTTACTTTGGTGGCCTCTCAGAGCACAGAGGACACTTGTCACAAATTCCCAAAATTTGTGGAGAGGGTGTGAAAAGGAAAGGGAAAGATAAAAAGAAGTTGAAAAAGTGGTGAAATGAGTGAAGGGTGAAAGAGGTGGAAAAGGGAAACAATAAAGGAAGGAACGGCATTTAAATTAAAATCGACATTCCACGTCAGCAGGCAATAATTACTCGGTCTGTTGGCCAGCACGTGGTCGACCAAGGATTGCCTGCCTTTTTGACCTTTTCATTCACACTATCTGTCTGGAACAATAATTGGCCTGTTCACAAGTGACTTCCTCACACATGCCACTGTCATACACTGAAGTTCGATCTTAGCTGAAACATGAAAGTTCACTGCAAACAGGTAAAGGGACAGATGTATTTTTTTAAAGCTGGCTTTACGCTGCCTTGTAGTTATTACTTATTGCAAATCCAAGTGCAGACTATTCATGTTCCTGAATGTTTTACACCTTTTTTCCTTTTAGCCTCTAAAACAACATAGATTGTTGTTGCAAAATAAATGCTAGTAATTGAACTCTCTGGAAGGAGCATTTTTTTCCTTTCATTGCCTCAAGTAATTTTTGTTAAATTGAGGGTTGCTTCTGAATAATAATATTATTATTTCTGTCAGTTGGTCTCCCTCATTCATAATATCCCATCTGGTCAAATATGCAAATACGATCTGCATATTTGCAAACTTAGCTGCATCAAGGAAGTGCAGCAGTTTGTGAGTAGGATCCTGTTTTAGATCCACAACAGTATCCCTGCTTGAGTTAATCAGCTTTGAACATGTGAAGTCCTGTTACCGGTTGGGAATCCTTTATCAGAAAACCTTGGGACTAACTGGTTTTTGGATGAAGGATGTTTTTGGTCTTTGGGTCCACCATAGTCCATTCAGGTCCTTTGGGAGAGAAAAAAAAGTTTTCCTTTTAGGTTTGTTTGGGTCCATTCAAGTCAAGAAATCCTATTTTCCAAAGGATACAAAGTATGTCAACAGGTTCAGGTCCGCGTCCGAAAAGACCTTTTGGTTTGTAGGTCTTTTCAATTTTTGGATTTACTGATAATGGGTACCCAACCTATACTTCAAAATGCAGAATATTATATTCGAGAGGCTATGAAACCTTTGAAATATTTAATTGATATCACTGTTTCAGAGAGTAAATGTGCAAGTGATCATCCAAATTAATCAGTAAATACTAATGTAGCCATCGGAGCAGTAAGTAGCAATGTTTATTCTATCACTGAAGATAATGAAGATATTAATGACATTATAGCATCATATTTTATTTCAACATGGTGTTTCGCTTTAAAAATCATGCCAAAGATCTTAAGGGCATCCTTAAAAACAGATGTATCATTTTGAGATGATTTGCAATAGTTGGCCTTAACCTGAAGGTAGACTCATGCAACTTCCACGAACAAACAGCTGGTAAAATTTTATTGCAGGAGTTGTGATAGATCATTGGCTGCCCACTGTGCCATGTCAAATATTCTGGCAAGGGTAATTTTCATATTTTTTCAATTCATTTGAATTTGACTGACCACTCACAAGATCGAGAAACAATAATAATAAACTATAACTTTATAACTATGGAATACCTTTATTTTGATCTTTAGGAGCTGAATGTTACTTGACCTCATACATTCAGGCAGCAAGTTATTAGGAGTGGAAATCCGTATGTAGGAAAAGTGGTCTTAAAGGCTTCATTTGATAATGCAACATGATATGTCTCATGAAGATTTATAAGGGGAACTTTAAGGAGGTGATGGGGTCCCTTCTTGAGCTGGAGAATTGGCGAGATATCCATCTTGCCTTCTTTGAGGATACTCTGCTGAATTATGGGCCAGTAAGGCAATTATCTGGTGGACCCGCTTGGGGGGGAAGTGCCACCCACTGAGAGCTGTTTGACAGTCAGAAACTGTCAGTTTGTTTGCTCAAAGAGGAACAATAATTGGCCTGTTCACAAGTGACTTCTTCACACATGCTATGATCAGACACTGGAAAGTCTTCCCTCCAGAGGCTCAGGATCATGAGGCAACCAAGGCAAGAGGTAAGTGATGGCTGTGGGGTAGTGGGAATTTGTGTGCTTTGGGGAAAAAAAATCTTGTGGCTCGAAAGGACCCAAGTAAACTGAAAAACAAAGTTTTCTTTCCCCTAACGGACCTCAATCGACTACTATGGACCTCAAAAACTGAAAAAACGTTTCATCTGAAAACTAGTCAGTCCCAATGTTTACTGATAAACAATTCCAACCTGTAATAGGATGCAGCTGTCAGCACGGCATCCACCTTTGTCAATACCAGGTTCATTGTTTGGGTTTGGAGTCTAGAATGTGCTGGATCACAAATGTCATTTTTGCATCCTCCAACCAGAGGGTCTCTGGAATCATGTGGAGACTGGAACTTTATCAGTATGTGAGTGAAAATAAGAGTAAAACAAAATCTTGGCACATGAAGCCAAGTACTTTATAAACTATGTTTGATGTTAATTTTGTGTTGAGTGCTTTCACTGAAATTTTAGTTATTCTTAACATATTTTATGTTTTAAAAATTGCACAAATCCATTAAGTTATAAGGAGGCCCACGAATATTCCACAAGACTGAATCTTGCTGAAGGTTGTACACATCTTGAGAAATGCCTGTTTGAACAATTTGATAACACAGTTGATTAAACTGGGGTTATATCTGCTGGAGAGGAAGCGGTTAAAGATGATGTGACTGTAATGGTTGAAATAAAGTAACAAACAAAAGATATTAGAATGAGAACATAGAAGCCTCAATACCTCATGAGCCAGTACATTCAGGCATGGTTGCTATTATGGACCAGACCAAATCCCCTGAAAAGGCACAGTGGTTAGCACTGCAACCTCACAGCGCCAGAGACCTGGGTTCAATTCCCACCTCAGGCAACTTGTCTATGTGGAGTTTGCACATTCTCCCCGTGTCTGCGTGGGTTTCCTCCGGGTGCTCCGGTTTCCTCCCACAGTCCAAAGATGTGCAGGTTAGGTGAATCGGACATGCTAAATTGCCCGTAGTGTTAGGTGAAGAATGGGTCTGGGTGTGTTGCTCTCCAGAGGGTCGGTGTGGACTTGTTGGGCCGAAGGGCCTGTTTCCACACTGTAAGTAATTTAAATCTAAAGAACCTAATTTTTTTCTTATTTTAAATGTAACAGAAAGGCTGTATTCCAGATACAATTCGATTAGTTAAACTATTCGACTTTAATCAAAACACGCTTTTTTTCATGCTACAATTAAAATTCAGACAAAATAGAAACAAAAGAGAAGAATTGGCTTAACTATAACTCTATCAAAATGCGTAACAAAATAATAAATAATATATAAATTAGCTACTCCAAAATAGTAATATTCCATAAACACATCCTTGGAAAAGGCAAATTCAGTAAAATAGAATGTCTCAGATACAATTCTAGCAGCAGTAAGAGAACCCTCAGCTTTTAGCTGTAACTGAGAGAGGAATAAGAGCTTCTACATCCTGCTTCAAGACCCCAGCAACTGCTGAAAGCTAAAACTAAAACACCTGGCTCTGTGGGAGCTGACCCCACCCATTTAGGCTGCTTCTATTGTTTGCATTTTTTTAAGATGCCCAAGGCTTCACAAGATGTTTATTTTATTGGCTTTGAGCAATCTGCTCAATCTTTATTCCAAAAAAGGACAGATACACATCTTAAAAATATCGTATTGCCGTAGTTGGAGGTAAAGTGGACAGCGACGAAGGTTACCATAGATTACAACGGGATCTTGATCAGATGGACCAATGGGCTGAGAAGTGGCAGATGGAGTTTAATTTAGATAAATGCAGGTTGCTGTATTTTGAGAAAACAAATCTTAGCAGGATTTATACACTTAATGGTAAGGTCCTAGGGAGTGTTGCTGAACAAAGAGTCCTTGGAGTGCATGTTCATAACTCCTTGAAAGTAGAGTTGCAAGTAGATAGGATAGTGAAGAAGGCGTTTGGTATGCTTTCCTTTATTGGTCAGGTATTGAGCATAAGAGTTGGGAGGTCATGTTGTGGCTGTACAAGACATTGGTTAGGCCACTGTTGGAATATTGCGTGCAATTCTGATCTCCTTCCTATCGGAAAGATGTTGCGAAAGGGTTCAGAAAAGAGTTACAAGGATGTTGCCAGGGTTGAGGATTTGAGCTATAGGGAGAGGCTGAACAGGCTGGGGCTGTTTTCTGTGGAGCATCAGAGGCTGAAGGGTGACATTCTAGAGGTTTATAAAATCATGAGGGGCATGGATAGGATAAATAGATAGAGTCTCTTCACTGGGTTGTGGGAGTCCAGAACGAGAGGGCATAGGTTTAGGGTGAGAGGGGAAAGATATAAGAGACCTAAGGGGCAACTTTTTCACACAGATGGTGGTCTGTGTATGGAATGAGCTGCCAGAGGAAGTGCTGGAGGCTGGTACAATTGCAACATTTAAGAGGAATTTGGATGGGTATATGAATAGGAAGGGTTTGGAGGGATATGGGCCAGGTGCTGGTAGGTGCAACTAGATTGGGTTGGAATATCTGGTTGGCATGGACGAGCTGGACTGAAGGGTCTGTTTCCATGCTGTACATCTTTATGAGTTGCCACCAATCACAGTGAAATTTACAAAGAGAGTGCACCTGATTTGCTGACGATAATGTATGCTTAGTAGGACAGAAGATGTATGAATTACGTATAATGTGATTTCCCTCGAATTTATATTCTTTTTTCCAACCTTGAATTGGAGAGATCTACAACTGTTTATCTTTTGTTCTAATTTTAAACTCTTTCTTTTTGATGAAAGAGATTATGTTTTCCTCACCAACCATGGCAACTTCCTTCATTATCTTAAACACCTAAAGCAGATCATTTCACAGCTCCTATATCTACAACAATTCACTTCATCTGGCATCTTTGCTCAGAATTGGAAAACATCACTCATGGACGCTGTCAAAGTCAGCACTGAACTATTTGGATTGGTGGTCAAAGGCCAATATTGTTGAATGTGCGTACTTCTTATAATTTAATTTCATACTTAGAAATATTTCGTTTGTGCTGCAGTGGAATGGAAGTGTACAAGTCGTAGAAGTGTCCATAGTAATCAGAATGAAAACAGTGCCTGCATTGTATTTTGTCAGGCTATACCTAGAATCTAAACTCATAAGCACTGGCACTTCACAAAGCCTACCACATGTGGGCCAGAACACCAAACAGCAACCAGCCCAGTACAGCCAAATTATGACTACTGAAAGATCTGTAATGATGTAATTATAACTTCACTGAAATCCATCTGCTAGTAGGAACCGTGAACTTATAGTCTAGTGCACTGTAATCAGATTCACACAGGCAGTTAGTTCATTCTGCACAAATAAATGGATGAATGTCTGAATGGTCTTTTCTTATATAAAAAATGTATGGGGATTAAATATACGATTGCCCACACACCATTTGAAGCCCGTGGAAGTTTGCCCATTGCATTTGTATCCTGCCAGCTCCGAGACAGAGAATATTTTTTGTTCACTTATTTCTACAGAAATTACATTTAACTAATTCTGCAAACTTCCATGATATTTGAAAATTATACAATAAAGTTTAATCTGCGTGACCATAATTCTATTTGTTTTAAAATAGTGATGGAAAAGGATAGACCAGATCTAAAAGTTGACGTTCTGAATTGGAGAAAGGCCAATTTTGACGGTATTAGGCAAGAACTTTCGAAAGCTGATTGGGGGCAGATGTTCGCAGGTAAAGGGACAGCTGGAAAATGGGAATACTTCAGAAATGAGATAACAAGAATCCAGAGAAAGTTTATTCCTGTCAGGGTGAAAGGGAAGGCTGGTAGGTATAGGGAATGCTGGAAGACTAAGGAAATTGAGGGTTTGGTTAAGAAAAAGAGGAAAGCATATGTCAGGTATAGACAGGATAGATCGAGTGAATCCTTAGAAGAGTATAAAGGCAGTAGGAGTATACTTAAGAGGGAAATCAGGAGGGCAAAATGGGGACATGAGATAGCTTTGGTAAATAGAATTAAGGAGAATCCAAAGGGTTTTTACAAATATATTAAGGACAAAAGGGTAACTAGGGACAGAATAGGGCCCCTCAAAGATCAGCAAGGCGGCCTTTGTGTGGAGCCACAGGAAATGGGGGAAATACTAAATGAATATTTTGCATCAGTATTTACTGTGGAAAAGGATATGGAAGATATAGACTGTAGGGAAATAGATGGTGACATCTTGCAAAATGTCCATATTACAGAGGAGGAAGTGCTGGATGTCTTGAAACGGTTAAAGGTGGTTAAATCCCCAGGACCTGATCAGGTGTACCCGAGAACTCTGTGGGAAGCTAGAGAAGTGATTGCTGGGCCTCTTGCTGAGATATTTGTATCATCGATAGTCACAGGTGAGGTGCCGGAAGACTGGAGGTTGGCAAATGTAATGCCACTGTTTAAGAAGGGTGGTAAAGACAAGCCAGGGGCCTATAGATTGATGAGCCTCGGTGGTGGGCAAGTTGTTGGAGGGAATCCTGAGGGACAGGATATACATGTATTTGGAAAGGCAAGGACTGATTAGGGATAGTCAACATGGCTTTGTGCGTGGGAAATCATGTCTCACAAACTTGATTGAGTTTTTTGAAGAAGTAACAAAGAAGATTAATGAGGGCAGAGCAGTAGATGCGATCGATACGGCATTCAGTAAGGCGTTCAATATGGTTCCCCATGGGAGACTGATTAGCAAGGTTACATCTCATGGAATACAGGGAGAACGTGCTAGTTGGATACAGAACTGGCTCAAAGGTAGAAGATAGAGGGTGGTGGTGGAGGGTTGGTTTTCAGACTGGAGGCCTGTGACCAGTGGAGTGCCACAAGGATCGGTGTTGGGTCCTCTACTTTTTGTCATTTACACAAATGATTTGGATACGAGCATAAGAGGTACAGTTAGTAAGTTTGCAGATGACACCAAAATTGGAGGTGTAGTGGACAGCAAAGAGGGTTACCTCAGATTACAATAGGATCTGGACCAGATAGGCCAATGGGATGAGAAGTGGCAGAGGGAGTTTAATTCAGATAACTGCGAGGTGCTGCATTTTGGAAAAGCAAATCTTAGTAGGACTTATACACTTAATGGTAAGGTCCTAGGGAGTGTTGCTGTACAAAGAGACCTTGGAGTGCAGATTCATAGCTCCTTGAAAGTGGAGTCGCAGGTAGATAGGATAGTGAAGAAGGCGTTTGGTATGTTTTCCTTTATTGGTCAGAGTATTGAGTACAGGAGTTGGGAGGTCATGTTGCAGCTGTACAGGACATTGGTTAGGCCACTGTTGGAATATTGCGTGCAATTCTGTTCTCCTTCCTATCGGACAGATGTTGTGAAACTTGAAAGCGTTCAGAAAAGATTTACTAGGATGGTGCCAGGGTTGGAGGATTTGACCTATAGGGAGAGGCTGAACAGGCTGGGGCTGTTTTCCCTGGAGCTTCGGAGGCTGAGGGGGTGACCTTATAGAGGTTTACAAAATCATGAGGGGCATGGAATGGATAAATAGGCAAAGTCTTTTCCCAGTGTTCGGGGAGTCCTGAACTAGAGGACATAGGTTTAGGGTGAGAGGGGAAAGATATAAAAGAGACCTAAGGGGCAACCTTTTCATGCAGAGGGTGGTATGTGTGTGGAATGAGCTGCCAGAGGAAGTGGTGGAGGCTGGTACGATTGCAACATTTAAGAGGCATCTGGATGGGTATATGAATAGGAAGGGTTTGGAGGGATATGGGCCAGGTTCTGGCAGGTGGGACTAGATTGGGTTGGGATATCTGGTCCGCCGAAGGGTCTCTTTCCATGCTGTACATCTCTATGACTCTATGACTCTAAACAAACGAAATGCAGATCGCTATGCTGTTGCTGACTATAATTTTACTTAACTTTTAAACTGGAAGATCCATACAATGATCAAACTAAGTTGGTAGCTTTGATCAGTAATGATTGACATGATTGTAAGAAATAACTTGTATTTGTGCAGTACCTTTAATAAAGTTGGCAAGTCTCAAAGTGGAAAACAACCAATGAAGGATCTTTGAAATGTAGTCGTTGTTGTAATTTGGGAAATGTAGGCAGTCCACTTGCGCAGAGTGAGCTCTCCTAAAGAGCCATGTGATAAATCACCAGGTAATCTGTTTCTTCAGTGAAGGATAAATATTGGCCAAGGGCACTCTGAATACCTCCCGACCGCCAACCCCCTCCCCCGCCCCACTCTCTTTTTAATAATGATGAGGGAACTTTTACAATGACCTGAGAAGACAAATAGGGTGTTTGTTTAATGTTTCATCTGAAAATGAACTATCAATCTCCCGCTAAATTTGAAAGTTATGTGAAATCTGCATGCCTTAGAATAAATTTAAAATTGTTGCCATGTTTCAAGATGTTTTAAAATATAGTTGACCCAGAGGGGATTTTGATTAGTATAGATTATGGAGAGGGAGTTGGTTTGGGGCAATACTGATTCACTGGAAATTTTCTCTGGTTTGTGTTACCCATTTATTTTAATACAGAATGTTTTTTCTCACATCTTCAGGATGACAGCCTGTGAGTGGCCTGCATGCTACCTTCATGATGACTGCAGACATGACACTTAGAGAGAACTTTGGTTAACACTGCCTGAGGATCATCTTTGAGTTTCAAGCAATTAAACTCCAAGAAACTCCTAAAGTCAAATACAGAAGAAAAATCAAGGAGCAATAAAGAAAGTTTTGCTATTATTGTTCTTTGAGCTCTTATTCATTTATTATTCATATGAATATTGTAGATGGTTTATAATAGCTTTTGACATTAACACTATGTAATAGGACCACATCCTGTTTCGGCTGTTTTTCTTGGTCTAAAATTGCTGCAACATTTTGATCCAATGAGCTTTGAATCTGAGTAAGTGAGTTAAGTCTGGCTAATATCCATTACTTCCAGATATTTGTCCCGATCACCCTTGTCGAATATAAAAGATCTCTGTTGAGAAATTGGGTGCATCGCCTTCCTTTCCTTTAGATACAGCAGTTAAAAGGATGGCGATTTGGCACTGAAAATCTTGCCACTTCACTTAACACCAGAGATTATAAAGCACAACTGCATGATGGAGATACATTTGATGTATTTAAACTATAACTGGAATTAATAGTGCTGTATAATTTGAATACCAAGAGTGCCTCAGCATAATATTTATTTTCTTTTGCCTCTTTAGACAGATTGTCTTTTCAAATTGGTAAAGCAGCCTCAAGGGTTCAAACTCAACCTGTCTCCATCCCCCACCAACCCCGATTCATCACACACTGCCATGGATCAGACACCAATGAGTACAATAGGTATGGTTACCCTTTTAACAACTCCTGCCTAACAGCAATATCATTTAATTAACAGTGCCATTCATGAGTAAAATTGAATGTTTCATCATTTTTTCGGCATCACCAGTATTACCGGGATATGTTAGTGTGCAATATTAGATATGTTTACTTTTGCATTCATTTTATTGACTTCCTGTGGCAGACTGACAAATAATATTATGTGGGATCCCAAATGTAAAGTTTGGAAGATGTAAGAGCACCTGTTCCAGTTATTGGTTGTTCTCCATACCTACTGATCCCAGTGGACCCCAACTCTGACTTTGAACAGGTTCTGGGACCACACTAAGAAGAAACAGCAGAAATTATTCTCATATATATTCAATGACAGCAAAGCTGCCAGTTGTGCTTGTGAAGAACATGATCTGTTAAAATGTTTCTTCTTCATGCTTCAAGTGTTCCTGGGACATCTCGGGAGAGTTTCCTCTCAACATGTGTAATCTGTCAAGTTAAATGGTGAATGAGATTTATAACGAAATGGGAAAGACTTGCAGTAGGAAAGAGCTTGAACTTTAAGTTGTCATTCAGCAGCCAACATAGGGATTCCATTTCAGAACAAAACTCGTTTTTTTTTAAGACATTTTCTAATCAAACCTGTTCAGCAATGCCACTGACACAAAGTAATGCTGCAAACAACCAAACCTACATTATCATACACTCCTGCGTTGCTTGTCACTTCCCACTAAAAATCAAACTTGACATCAAACAACCAAGGATGGGGGTAAAGTGATGCAAAACTATAATTTTAACAAGTCACACATTTACAACATTTAAAAGGCATTTGGATGGGTACATGAATAGGAAGAGCATTGAGGGATACAGGCTAAGTTCTGGGAAATGGGTTAGATTAATTTAGGATATCTGGTCGGCATGGACAAGTTGGACTGAAGGGTCTGTTTCTCTGCTGTATGACTCTATGACTTAATGACTTAACAATCATGCTATATGTGACACCCAATTTGGCATATTATTGTGCACTGACAAGTCTTTACTCCTACTTTTCCAAACATTAATTCATAGTATCATTTCTGACACTTCTAACAAAGTTAATGTTTCGAGTCTGGTATGACTCTCCTGAAGAAGATTCATATCAGACTTGAAACATTATCTCAATTTCACTTCACAGATGCTGCTAGACCTGCTAAATTGATCCAGTATTCTTTTTTAGATTAGATTCTCTGCAGCATGGAAACAAGCATAGTATTAAGGGTTCAAATGGAGACAAATTTGTTAAGCGTGTACAAGAAAATTTTCTGATTCAGTACGTGGATGTACCTACTAGAGAAGGTGCAAAACTTGAGCTGAAAATGTGATGCTGGAAAAGCGCAGCAGGTCAGGTAGCATCCAAGGAACAGGAAATTCGATGTTTCGGGCATAAGCCCTTCATCAGGAATGAGGAAAGTGTGTCCAGCAGGCTAAGATAAAAGTGATTGCTGGGCCTCTTACTGAGATATTGGTATCATTGGTAATCACAGGTGAGGTGCCAGAAGACTCGAGGTTGGCTAATGTGGTGCTACTGTCTAAGAAGGGTGGTAAAGACAAGCCAGGGAACTATAGACCGGTGAGCCTGACCTCGGTGGTGACAAGTTGTTGGAGGGAATCCTGAGGGACAGGATGTATATGTATTTGGAAAGGCAAGGACTGATTAGGGATAGTCAACATGGCTTTAAGCGTGGGAAATCATGTCTCACAAACTTGATTGAATTTTTTTGAAGAAGTAACAAAGAGGATTGATAAGGGCAGAATGGTAGATGTGACCTATATGGATTTCAGTAAGGCGTTAAACATGGTTCCCCATGGGAGACCGGTGAGCAAGGTTAGATCTCATGGAATACAAGGAGAACTTGTCAGTTGGTTACAGAACTGACGCAAAGCTAGAAGACAGAGGGTGGTGGTGGAGGGTTGCTTTTCAGACTGGAGGCCTGTGACCAGTGGAGTGTCACAAGGATCGGTGGTGGGTCCTCTACTTTTTATCATTCACATAAATGATTTGGATATGAGCATAAGAGGTACAATTAGTAAGTTTGCAGATGACACCAAAATTGGAGGTGTAGTGGACAGAGAAGAGGGTTACCTCAGGTTACAATGGGATCTTGATCAGATGGGCCAATGGGCTGAGAAATGGCAGATGGAGTTTAATTCAGATAAATGCGAGGTGCTGCAATTTGAGAAAGCAAATCTTAGCAGGATTTATACAAAGAGCTATGCTACTTTCTACAGTTAATTGCATTGGTTCTGAATTATCCAGATGTTGCACTGTGATTAATTTATATCAAAGCAGTGCAATGTTATTTTTGTGAAGTTGTTATCGAAGCATCCTACTGTTTTTGATGACTCAATGGTACAATGTCACATTGCCCAAGATATTAAAATGTTTTCTGAGGGGATGAGGGAAATTCCAGATGTTCAGCTACTTGAGTGGATTCTATACCCTGAGCATTTAGTATATGAGAAAACTCCCTTAATTGCTGTAAAGAACAGACTGTCAGAATTTCTGTTCTGATTAACTTAACGATTATTAACTTTTGTTTGAAGTCAAGTTCATAGACTCATTGACATTTGCGGCACAGAGGGAGGCCATTTAGTCCATCATATCCATGCTAGTCAACAAAGGTCTGACCACACCAATCCTACTTTCCAACTCTTGACCCATAATCTTAGAGCTCCTCTGATCTTAAGTACTTTCCAGAGTATCATAATTCAAGTTTAATCACTTGCCTTAATAGCTCGCCCGAAGTGTACTTTTTCACACTTTCCAGGTTGAATTCCATTAGCCACTGATGTGTCCAGTTTGACAGTCTGTCAATACCCTCCCTGAGCTTACAACTATCTTCACTATTTTCCAGAATTTTTTTGCATCATCTTTGAATTTCTTGATCACACTCTCTATGTTTAAGTCCAAATCATTAACGTACATCAAAAACAGCAAAGGCCCAAGCACTGAGCCCTGTAGAACCCCAATGGAAACAGTTGAATCCAGTCACAGAAACAACTACCATCCCCTTTGCCAGTTTTGGATCTAGCCTTGGATTGCATAGGTTTTGATCACATGGGTTTTTAGTTTCTTGGAGACAGTGAGGGCTGCAGATGCTGGAACTCAAAAAGTTGAGAGTGTGTTGCTGGAAAAGCACAGCAGGTCAGGCAGCATCCGAGGAGCAGGTGAATCTATGTTTCGGGCTGGAGCCTTTCCTGATGAAGTACTCTGGCCTGAAACCTCGATTCTCCTGCACCTCGGATGCTGCCTGACCTGCTGTGCTTTTCCAGCAACACACTCTCAACTTTTTACTTTCTTGACCAGCCTAGCATGAGAGATCTTTAGGAAGGGTTTTGTTAAATCCACAATGGGCAGCATGGTAGTCAGTGATTTGCACTGCTGCCTCACAGTGCCAGGGACCCAGGTTCAATTCCACCCTCAGGCAACTGTCTGTATGGAGTTTGCACATGCTCCCCCATGTCTACATGGGTTTCCCCCGGGTGCTCCAGTTTCCTCCCACAGTCTAAAGATATACAGGTCAGGGTGGATTGGCCATGGAAGATACAGGGTTACAAAGATAGGATAAGTGTGTGAGTGGGAAGGTCAGTTTGGACTCAATAGGCCAAATGGCTTGCTTCCACACTGTAGGGATTCTTTAAAGACTGCATCAAATGCCTTATTCTTATCATCATTCCTGATGACATAGTCTTACATGACCTTCCTTCACAAAGCCATGCTGCTGATACCTGATTAATCCATGTCACTAACTTATCCCTCAGAATTCTCACTGATCACTTCCAAGCCACAGAGATTCTGAAATTTTCTGATCTATCCCTCCTTTTTGTTTCATAATGGGTGAACATTATCAGTCCTTTTATTGTACCGCCAATGCCTTCTCATGGACTCTTAACTTTCCTAATTTCATTTTTAAATCTCTCTCCCATGCCCCTCTGCCACACCTACTATCCACCTCAAGGAACTCTGCCATATTGGGTCCTTGGTATTCGGCATAAGATTATTCTTTAATCCTTACTTTTATGTCCCTTGAAATCCAATCTCACTTAAATCCATCCCAGTGGCATTAGCAAAACTCCCTCCTGTGCCATCTGACCAGATATGCATTCACCTGCCCTATCCTTCTACTCTTATACTCTATATTGCATGGCACTGGGAATAATCAGAAGATTATTACAGTTGAAGCATTTTGGAATTGTTCGCTTCAATTGGTGTTTGTGTTAGTAATAGCGACAACATTGTATATCTGTACATTGAATACCTCTTACATCATGCATGCATTTTGGATTCCTTTAGTAAAATAAAGTTGACAAAGCCAAACTGATAAAATTATACCAAGTGGGGATAAAGACAAATTGTTGGGCCTGTTTGTTCAAGTATTGGGTAACACACTGAGCACATTGAAACTGCAAGACTCCCTACCAGAAACTTCTGATGACATTCTGTGCTCAAATGTTTTTGATCACATGTCTTTGTGATGATCTGCATTCCAAAATGTTCATTTATCATCCCTTGACATTTAGTAGGAAAATACTGATCATGAAATTAAATCTCACAGCATCTAAGCACATCAATTGAAACATTTATTTTCCTTTAAAGAACTCAGCAGTATCCACTAGAAGTCATTGGAAATTAACTGCAAAGCAATTCAACGGCAACTACAGCTTGATCGACCTGGAAGTGATCAGGAGGAAAGAATCAGATAGTAATATTTTCCAGGTCTCATAGCAAACTGTTATTGTTTAACAAGAAAAGGACAAACTTGAAAGAAACCCAGATATTTTTCTAAGTCCCAGTTGCAAGTGTGACTGTCACCCTCTGATGATCATAATGATGTTGTTAGTATTAGTTATGTTGCTTAATGTAATCAATATAATTAGTTACTGTAATGTATATATATTGCTCTGTTATTCCCTTCATTCCCATCTCGTTTCTCATCTCTTGCAACCCTTCCTCTTTTCCATGTCAATTCCCCCTGCCACCACCCAATTCAATTCTGCTCTTTTCCACTTTTCCCTTTCCCATTTAGCTTCTTCTTTGTATCTTCAGCTTCCCCACACATACCCTACTGGTCCTCACATTCAGCCCTCAACCCCCGCTCTTACTGCTTCTTACCCCACCCAGCTCCTGACTCCCACTGCCCCACCTTATTATCACATCCCCTTTCTTCAGTCACCCCTTCTTCATATTGCTTCCCCAGCTCCAGGATGGTGTTGCAGAAGATTATCCAAGCACACTGGCGCTACTGAGATGGGAGTTCCAGGCTTTTGACTCAGGGACAGTGAAGGAATAATGGTATTGTTCCAAATCAGGATGGTGTGTGATTTGGACAGGAACTTGTACATGCTTTACCATGCTTTGCAACAATACGACTGGAGCACAAAAATGCAGAAATTATGTTGCAGTTATACAAGACCCTGGTTAGACCCCATTTGAAATACTGTGAACAGATCTGGGCCCCATACCTTAGAAAGGATAGGTTGGCTTTGGACAAAGTACAACGTAGATTTGTAAGAATGATACCTAAACTTCAGAGGTTGTTATTAGGGGAGATTATACAAATTAGGCCTGTTTTATCTAGAATTTAGAAAACTGGGGGTTCAAAATATTAACAGGAAAAACGTGATAGATAAAGATGAACTATTTCCACTAGTTGGGGATTCCAGAACTAGGGGGCACAGTCTAAAAATTAAATAAAGAAGAGATTAGAAAACACTTCTACACACTTAGGGTGATAAATGGTTGGAACACAAATATCAGGGAATGCTGAATCAGTTGTTAATTTTAAATCTGAGGAAGATACATTTTTGTGAAGCAGGGGTATTAAGGGATATAGGACAAAGGTAGGTAAATGACGTTAGGCCACAGATCAGCCATGATATCAGCGAATGGTGGAACAGGCTCGAGGGGCTGAATAGCCCCCTCCTGTTGTTATGTTCCTCTGGTGGATCACTGCCTTTGTCCTTCTGATTGGAAGGTTCTATCAAGGAAGTCTTGATGGGTTGCTAGTTTTCACTTTAGATTTTAAAATTTCTGCCCACTGCACACTTCATTCTCCAAAGCTGCCACAATGACAGTTTGTTTATCAGTTTCCCCATCACCACTCCTCTGACCGAGCATTCCCTGTATATTTTCGACAGGGTTGATGATCCTAGCAGAGTGGGTACTGAGGTCTTGCTGGTGGAATCAGTGTGGTGGTGTCACAGAATAATCAGAAAGAAGAGTAGCATGCCAGTTGCAAAGGGAGGGGTAAGCAAACTGTAGGGGGAGAAAGATTGAAAGCCGACAGGAAGATTTATTTATTTTAAATCCTGTCACTGCATACAGGAAGCTGGATTTGCTGCTTGCATACACAAATGTAATGGGCTGTGATCACTTTCGAATGTTTGAGTTCTCAAGCATGGTCATCTGCAACTAGAACTTGTTCCAAATTACACCGTTTGATGTCCCTTGATTGTTGCTGCAGTCTTGAACATTTTACAGCATGACTGAATGCTCAATTTATATTTGGTAGGGTTGTGTCTACCTGTACCCCCACCAGAACACAATGTTTGTCTTGCTGAGTGAGACAGCTTTGATGTGATTTTAATGTATTCTCTTCTCAATCCACTTCTCAATTTCTCAGTGACAGAGATCATATTAACATCAAATGCCTATCTGTATTATCAACTAAGATCATATGACATCTTCCAAAATAAATATTTAAAAAAGTGAAGCTTTTTATTTTGACACTAGAATAAGGGAATGTTGTGGGACAACTTATTAGTTTCTGAAATTATTATTTAACATGTTTAGCGCTGTTTACAGCAATGGATTTGTTAACAATTTTTCAGACTGATGCATTTGTGCCTCAGATTTCAGGATCTTCATGAACGACTGCCTTTGGTTAGACCTGTCATCCTGAATGACCCTCAAAATATCAGCCAAATTGATCCCTGCTGGAGACTTTTATTATCACAACCAAGCACAGATGCTTGTATTAGTAGTAAAATGTTTGGAGCAAAATGCTACTGTGGAAATGAGGTAAAGTGTTGCAGTACTATGGTACAAAAGCAGCTGGAGGGTTGTGCAATGGAAGTTGCTCTCAGTTCTTTAAATTTAACCCAGGTGTAACAACAGAATGATGCATATTACAGAAATAGTTCTACACCACGTCAGTCATGAAATAAATCAGCTTTTCCTATGGCTTCTTTTATGAATGCACAACTTTCGGTTGTAGAATTTTATATGCTAAAACCAACAGAAGCCCTAAATTTAAATGATGGAATTGATATACATTAGTTGAAATAAAAGTTAATAGCCCTATAAAATCTGCATGTATGGTTCCTGTGCAGAATTGCAGCTCTAGCTTCACCATCTCTGAAGTTAAAAAGATAGCCCACAGCAGGATATCAATAACATCTAAATGGGCATTTTGTATAACTAAGAAAGTGCTGTATTGTCAAAAACACTGTGCTTCAAATGGGATTTTAAACCCAGGTAGTTTCTACTTACTTAGGCGGATGAAAAAGCGATGAAGCTTGTATTTGAAGGGGGAGAGGGGGGGTTAGGAATTCCTTGTCAAAACTGATCCTTTAACCAGTATCAATATAGAACAACATAAACTCAAGGAAATGCTTCAAATGGTCAGTAGGACAGGCAGCATTAGTACAGAGAAAATGTGTAACATTTCCAGTTTATGATTTTTCTTCTTTCATTAAAACAATACCAAACTGCTTGTTGATCTCACATGCTATGTATGGGACTTTTTGAGCACAAATTTGCTCATTTCATAACAAAGACTACAACAGCTGTTCTTTGCCTCTGTTGCAATTTGACATTTTCGAGCACAAGAAAGTCACTATAATTCAAGTTATTTCTGTTTTATACACATTAAGAGGGAGAAATATTTTAATATTGTTCCGTTTCTTTAAAAAAAACTTTTGTAACCAGGGCACACGTGCCCCTGGATCACACATCTAAGTGGGAAATCTGTGTAATTGTTTTAATGTCTTTGTTAGAACACCAGCACTTCCAAATCACTTCCAAATCACTACAAGACAGTGGCTGTGAAATTTGACTTTCACCTGAAATCAATCAATATGGATGGTCACTTCCAATTATCTGCAGTGAGTTGTTTGCATGGACTGTCTACACCAGGGCAGAAGTTAGTTCACATTTTAGTTGGTCTATTGACATTTTATGAAGCATCTCCTCTAGGGCTAAGTGGTTTCTGTCAAACCTTCCATCAATACAGAGTCTCTCCACTGCTTCATTCATGTACACAAGGTCCACATTTCTTACACATAGCAGTAAGTTCATCGTTGGCAATTAGCAGTTTAACCAGTGACCTATTCATTTCACCATTACTTTTTCCACAATTGATCCTTCCTCTTTATATACTATTGTGCACTGACGAAATCTAGTTAACACATCTATGAAGATCAAGACGACAATGTTTCTCCCCTTATCCCACATTGCCTGAAAGTCATTGAATCCTCTTGTTAATGCAACTCCACTGTAGGCAATGGCAATGTTTTCTTTGTTTTTAATTCCTGTCTATGCATTTATTGTTGATGGACTTTAAAAGTTTAATGTATTCATTGTCCCTTACTCCTGGATCCTTCAGAAGGATTTTTAACTATTGGAAAATGGATGGGCGAATGGCCAACGTATTCTTAAGATAATTAGATTTTGATTTTTTTAAACTCCAAATTCCTGATGCCAGTAGCACCTGCTTATATTTTGAATATGGTTAGGTCTCGTTAAAGAAATACAAAGTTTCCAGATCGCGTAAACTGTAAAATCCAATGACTGCTCAAGGCAATTGCCCAGTTTTACTCTTTAGGAGAAAGTGAGGACTGCAGATGCTGGAGATCAGAGCCGAAAAAGGGAGAAGGGCTTATGCCCGAAACGTTGATTCTCCTGCTCCTTGGATGCTGCCTGACCTGTTGCGCTTTTTCAGCAACACATTTTTCAGCTTGTTTTATTCTTTGTCCATTTGTTCTATGTTTCTTCAGAATTTTTACTAGCCAATCTGCTCAACAGTAAGAGTGTTTAATTTGACACTGTCTGTCTGTGTTGATGAAGTGGTTTACCCCTGCTATGTTACAGGGAATCCCCAGTTATTTTTGTTAGTGATTTCAACAGGTTTTCCTCCATAGACATGAAGCAGGTAGAACTCTTAAAGTGCTTAACTTTATTTCATTCATTATTATTGAAAGAATCTAAGCAATATTTCAACTGATACATTTTGTTTGAGTACCTTACTTTGAAGAGAGTTCATCTTTAAGAATTCAATGTGCTTAATGTGCACAATACAGTGATTCAGCCTTACAGTTAGTTTACAGTGAGCGTTGGTTCACCGTAATATCTGCTTCAGAACTCTAATATTTTTACTATTTTTGAATAACCGAATCCACAGAGTTATTCAATCCCTGATGAGAAATTGATTACTACATAATTAACATGAGTGTTTGTATTACACGGTCAACAGTGGAACATGCTGAGGAAGGTGAAACTTGGAGCCTTCTGAAAGCACAAAGAAACTGTGCAACTTTCAACTTATTTTGCCAGGCATGTGGTAGAAAGAAGCTATTTATAGAGGCAGTGCTCGAGAAAGAAGATTGATGCAGCTACAAAGAATTGTGTTTCAATGTAAGTAGCTTGCAGATAATGAGTACCTTCAAGCTGGGAAAGTAAATTAATCTTTAAAGAACTTATCTCATGAATAGGTGGAGCTTAAGCCGAGCAGGAGTGGACTGCTGAAGAAGTCAGGTAATATATTAGGGTGGTAGCATTTCCCAAAACACTACTTAAGGAGTGTCTCCAACTCATTCTCCTACTCTAACCAAAACAAATGGTTCTGTGTGGCAATTTGGTAAGGTTACTAGTTTTTTTTTCAGTAGTCTCTTTGGGCATTCACATTAGTGGGAATGAATGTTAGGGCAATTGCATCCTCCTCCTGTAGGATGTGGGAAGTAAAGATACAGTGTCCTCACTGACTCCATCTGCGGGAAATGCACCCAATTCTAGCTCCTTGGAAACGACATTAGGGAACTAGAGCTGCAGTATTCCTGTACCTGAGGTGTGACTACCTCCCTGTAACTCCTCTCTATTACCCCCTCCGCCTCCTAAATGATCTGAAGTTCATCCAGCTCCAGCTCCAGTTCCCTAACGCAGTTTCCGAGGAGCTGGAGTTGGGTGCACTTCCCGCAAGCCTTATTGTGTTCTTTGAGGATGTGACAAGACAAGTTGACGAAAGTCAAGCAATGGATGTGGTGCATATGGATTTCAGTCAGGCATATGATAAGGATCCCCATGGTAGGCTCATTCAGAAAGTTAGGAGGTGTGGGATACAGGGAAATTTGGCTGTCTGGATACAGAATTGGCTGACCAAAAGAAGACAGTGAGTGGTAGTGGATGGAAAGCATTCCGCCTGGAGGCCAGTGACCAGTGGTGTCCCACAGGGATCTGTTCTTGGGCCTCTGCTCTTTGTAGTTTTTATAACTGACTTGGATGAAGAAGCGGAAGGGTGGGTTGGTAAATTTGCTCATGACGCAAAGGTTGGTGTTGTTGTAGATAGTATCGAGGGCTGTTGCAGGCTACAGCAAGACATTTCCAATGCTCCTCCCCCAAGTCCCCCCTCCCTACCTTTTATCTTAGCCTCCTTGGCATACTTTCCTCATTCCTGAAGAAGGGCCTATGCCCGAAACATCGATTCTCCTGCTCCTTGGATGCTCCCTGACCTGCTGCGCTTTTCCAACAACACATTTTCAGTTACAACAAGACATTGACAGGGTGCAGACCTGGGCTGAGAAGTGGCAGATGGAATTCAACCTGGATAAATGTGAAGTGATTCACTTTGGAAGGTCGAATTTGAATGCTGAATACAGGGTTAAAGATAAGATTCTTGACAGTGTGGCGGAACAGCGGGATCTTGGGGGTCCATTTACATAGATTCATCAAAGTTACTATACAATTTGTGAGGGTTGTTAAGAAGGTGTATGTTGTTTGGCTGTCATTAACAGGGGGAATTGAGTTTAAGAGCCATGAGGTTTTGCTGCAGCTCTATAAAACCCTGGTTAAACCACACTTTGAATATTGTGTCCATTACTGGCTACTATATTATGGGAAGGATGTAGATGCTTTGGAGAGGGTATAGAGATTTATCAGGATGCTGCCTGTATTGGAGGGCTTGTCTAATGAAGAGAGGTTGAGTGAGCTTAGGTTTTTCACACTGAAGAGAAGAAGGAAGAGTGGTGACTTGATAGAGGTGTACAAGGTAATGAGAGGCGTAGATAGAGTAGATGGCCAGAGACTTTTCCCCAGAACAGAAATGGCTGTCATGAGAGATCATAATTTTAAGGTGAATGGAGGAAGTATAGTGGAAATGTCAGAGATAGGTCCTTTACACAGAGAGTGGTGGGTGTGTGGAATGCACTGCCAGCTGTGGTAGTAGAGACATTAAGGACATTTAAGCCACTGCTGGACAAACCCATAGATGGCAGTAAATTGAGGGGTGTGTAGGTTAGGTTGATCCAGATTAAATAAATGTTTGGCACAACATCATGGGCTGAAGGGCCTATACTGTGCTGTACTGTTCTATGCTCTAAGCTACAGTAAAATCTATCTGATATCCCACTAGAAATATTCACATGAAGTGATTGACAACCATAAAAATATCCAGAATTTTAAAATAAAATTGTCAGTTTGCAAGGAGTTGAAGCATTGCACTTCACAGAGAATAAAGCGCATGCATTGACCAAACATTTACTTGCAGTGTCTACTTCAGAGATAGAAAGGTTCATGCCAGACAAGATAGAGTGAGTTGCAATCGTTAAAAGAGCACACAGACTGGTCTATCTCAATAATAAGCATCACAGAGAAAGACACAAGTATTTGTTGATACCCAATGCCTAAATGCTGCTTTGAAAAAGTCTCCATTTCCATGTTTCAGAACAACAGCACAATTCTTCTCGAAGCTTGATTCTCACATGTTTACTGCTCAGTACGTCTTGTGGACTCGCCCCAAGAGCTTGCTACAGTCTGTACCCAATTCAGATGATGGTATTTGCAATGACTGTCTTTCTGACTGTGTTAGCGAGAATTTCTTTTGAGTTCTTATAGATTGCACTCGATCCACTGTGTACCAGGATATATCTATAACATTGATGGCATTGCTTTGTCATGGACAACAAAGCAAGAATTTGACTACCATCTGAATTTATTAGTGCAAGTGCCACACTGTGAAGGATTGTGTGCAAGTCAAAAATCTCACTTTGAAGTGTTGCAGATGGACTTTTTCTGTTTTTTTTTCAGTGCATGCTATATGTTCTGATCCAGGTAAAATGGAGGATATTGAAAACCATGCCAACTCAAGACAGGGATGATCCTTAATTTACTGTCAACACAATTCCAAATTTTGCTCAAAAGTCTTCATAATGAAGGAAATTACTGAAAAAGGAGATGCCTTTCTCACCTGTGAATAAGATGTGGAGGTGTGGATGTTCGACTGAGGTGGACAAGGACAGAAGTAACATGACACCAGGTTATAGTCCAATAGATTTATTTGAAATCACAAACGTTTGGAGCATTGCTTCTTCATCAGGTGAAGTGGAGGCAAGTGCCTACATAATCTGTGCCTGTGTACCTGCCCCCACTTCACCCAACAAAGGAGCAGTGCTTCAAAAGCTTGTGATTTCAAATAAATCTATTGGACTAACCCCTGGTGTCATGTGATTTCTGACTTTATCCACCTGTGAACAGGTATGGTTTGTGTTTGATTTCTGTTGTATCACCATTCCGTGGAACAAGGATCACCAATGTCTATTCAATGCACTGAATTAGCCACTATGAAACATTAAACTTATAACTTTAGGACCCGAGGGAGTTGAGTATCTGAGAGAGAATGCTTCCCAAAAGAGTTTCCACGCTTGTATACGAGAAGAAGGTGTAATGTTTGCATTTGCTTCAAACACTCTCAAACACTGTGATGCAGTCCAACTACTTGAACAGTGATTAAGAAGCAAGACCTTTCATGTTTGGTGCCTTTTTTTTTCATTTCTGTCTACTCAGCAAAAGATCGCCTGTCAAGACTGGCTGTAAGTTGCTGGAGATTGTGGTGCACTGCACAAGCCTTATGATCATATCAAGGCTGGGACCTGTAATTATCAGTAGATTATGACTGAGATGTTAGTCATTTTGGATACTCTTAGCAGGCTCTACGAACCGGTGAAAACTGTAGATATAGCCATGGAATTACAAGCTGCCTTCATTGAAATGGAACTTGAAGATACTTCCCAAATTAACATGGGTTTGTTTCGCACATTGCAAATGCCAGCAACTGCAAGATCAAACAGCAAAAGATTTTGTATTAGACAAACAATAGAAAACAATGTTATTGAAGAATGACCTAATCAGCGTGTCCCTGAGCACTTGAGGCCCTGTTGGCCTTTTTGGGATGAGCTAGGCATCTCCTGAGATTTCCTTTTTCAAAGGAAGGCAGGAAATCAAACCAGAATCTTCCTGACCTGATATTCTTGAACACCTTCAACTCACACCCATTGTAGGTATGAACATAGATTGGACATGAAGAGAATCAGCCTAGTGACTTGCTATCAGCAGGCATGTTAAAATTCATGTTGAGAACATTTGAGGCACATCCAAAACCATATGCCAAATCAGCACCAAGAAACATTGATAATGTATGAATTCTGTGTCTATCCTTGGTCCAAATTCAACCTTTCTCATGTCCATAACCATTACTACATCATTGATGACAACAAGACTTCACAATTTATTGGTGAAACTTTTCATGATATGACTGAGAAATGGAGTTTCAATGATACTACTTCTCCACATCATTCCAGGTCTGATGGTCTAACTGACCAGCACAAAGGATTTCTTTCATGGCTGCTCTGCTGTGAAATGCTACGCTGACGGTATAATTGAAGTGACTAAAGGTGGACTGTGAATTTTGGTCCAAATTACAACTTGTAGTTTGAGGGGCCATGGGAGAAAATGGCATCTTTATGTTAAGGACAGCAACATCACTGGGAGCAGGTGCAGTGTGTGATCTCTGCTGTAACACTATTTTGTATCTGGTTTGTCAAGCAGGTTGAGGTAAAATTTGTAGGAAACACCTTCACTCACTGTTCCAGGTATTTTAAACACATGGTTGAAATGAATTGGCTTCAATGACGATAGAGCTCCATTTTTCAGAGTAATTATTAATATAGTTGAAACAGTAAACAACCTCCAGAATTTATCCTTATCTCTACTGTAACAGTCAATACTGTAATAGTCTCTACTGTAACAAATCTTTACTGTAACAGTTAACACTGTAACAATCAATACTGTTACAATCTCTACTGTAACAGTCAATAGGGTAACAATCTCTACTGTAACAATCTCTACATTAACAGTCTATGCTGTAACAATCAATACTTAACAATCAACGTGCTGCTGCTTATTAGTTCGTGGTCATTTGGTGAAGTTAAGGTTTTAATAAATGATGATCATTAAGTAAACAGACACATGGAAATGATCTTTTAAATGTATTATTGTAATAATACATGGAATACAGTGGTAAAACACAGGATGTAGTTATTTTACAATAGAAGCATAGTATGTGTACAAGGTAAAACATGCATAAAGTTTTTATTGATAAAGGAATACTCTTAAAAATTGTTTTTGTATAACATTGATCAGGCATCCAATGAGGAATGACAACTGATAGGCCAGCAAATGAAAATCTTGGATGGTGACATACTAGTTTATTATAAAGGTACAGCATGATTTATTGACTATGTCAACTTGTGCTCTGTATTAATACTTCAATAGTTTGTATAATGTATTACATTAATGATTGGCCAAGTTACCTTGCACTGTGAAAAATATGGTATTGCTTCAGAGAGTGAAGTTGGTGAGTGTCAGGTTGGAGTGGCTTTTAGTGCAAATAATATGAGGATGTTAACCCCCCAGCAATGCTGCAGATGGTTGTGTTGATAGGATTCAATGAAGTATTGAGGCTTGTATGAAACATAGTCTAGATGGGCTAAATGGCCTGATTTGGTGCTTGATGCTCACTTTATGTGGTCGTAATGAAACATTGAAACAAAAAAGTAGATTTTAATGTTAACACCAGTGATACTTATTTTAGTTTTTATCCATGGGATGTGGGCATCACTTGCCAGGCCAGTGTGTATTGCATTTCTGTACATGCCCTGAAAAAGGAGGGACAACAGAAAATCTGTGATGGAGCCTACTATTTTAAAAGATTTCTTCTTCTTGAGAGTTTAATGATTAATTCTGTTGTTATAAAATAAACCCTTTTCTCACCAACTAACATGGGAGCCTGAAATATTTAACATAAGGATCAATGACACTACAGACACTGCAATCGATCTAATAATGTCTTGTTAGGTGACTGAGAATATGTAGATAATGGCCAATCCACTAGGGGGAAGTAAAGAGCTGAATATAGAAATGCACGGGTCAGTCACCTATTGCAAGATGTGGGTCCAGATGTTGTAATGACAGCAAAACTGTCAGCATTCACCATCATTATTCTGTTAAACTGTTAGAAACTACCAGTGCCCACACATATGCAATTAAATGCAGAAATCCAAAAGTTGCTGCCAAGTGATTCTGTGCTTCTTCACAAGATGTACTGGTGAAAATCTTAGAAATTACTTGAACCATATGAATGTTCACATTTTATACTGTTTTAATTGTATTATAGTTTTAAAAAACCTGAAGTGTTATAACTGGTTGAATTAGGTTTGTCTGGATTTTTAATGGCGTGCTAAATCATAATTACTCTTGAACTGACTCTCTGGCCCTGAAAAAACTAATTTTATATTTGCTAAATATCACATTGTTTCACCATTTCAAAAAAATCCATTGATTTTTAAAAATAATTTTGGAAACATTTATTTGGCATTTCAATTTCTATATTAATCCCACATATACTTCCCAAACTTTATTATTTTGTTCTTATAAAAATGGTGAATACATATTGGATAGTCAATATTGCTTTCGACTCTTTGGTTGGCTGTCTGTGAGAATTCTTCAACATGATTAGCTGCTGAGCCTGCTGAGCTTCCTTCATGTTATTAGAATACCTGGGGAAAGATTTACTAATAACTTGCCTTTCCCAATGCCACCAGTCTTCATGTGACATTTCAGAAGTTAATTATTCTCATTTTAAGCATCCAAAGTAAGATAGGAGTGAGGTGAAGATGGTTAGAATTGGTTATTTCTAACTGCATTATTTTCACTTTTATCTTGACTTTCATGTGTCATCAGTGAATGGTGGATCTCTAGTCAAGCTTCTCTTGTGTGCAACTGAAGTACCCTATTGTTCTTTGATTTCTTAAAAATTGTATAACACCATTTGTCAAAAAAAGCTAAGCCATTAATTTTGGTTTTGATGCATTGACTGGCGCATTGCTACCTATTTGCCGGGCTTTCATTGATTTTTAATCAGGGGCCACTACCCCTGGCTGCACAAAAGCACATTTGTTTCCTTGCACTATTGTTGAACTTTTTATAAACTTTATCCAACACTTGAAGATTATTTTCCTCTGTTGTGGTTGTGATCAGCACATTATCCTGATTGCACGTGCAATGTGGCACAGCTTGGAAGATCTTTAGAGCAGGTTTCACATCATTGGGCAATTTCTCGTTGAGGTATAATCCAGGTGTGGGCTTATCACTAGTATCTACTGATTCAGTCAATCCATACAAATCTCTACATCAGCATGAGACCTACACAATTTCATGAAGATCACAGATTCTGCCAGCTCCATTTTGGATAGGCAATAATGTATACAATTCATCATTCATTGTCTGGTCAATTCCCTCACCTGACTTGGGCACAACTGCATTAGGGTGACCCAATCATTGTGATTAGTTTCCACCAGTATGCCATTTTTCTCCAGCTTTTCTACTTAATAAGTTTGGGTTTTAAGAGCATAGGGAAGGGGCCTAGACTTACAATATACTGGTTTTCCATGAGCTTAGATGTGTACTTGTGTTTTGACATTGATTGTGCCTTCATAACTGTCCTTTTAAACTTTACTCTCAAGCTTCTTGACCGTTTTGACTTAAAAAAAACATGTTTGCAGTCCAACTTCACCTTGAGGTCAATCCTGTTCTGTTAAAAGTAACTTGTTGAGCATCGAACTGCGCCAACTTAAGGAACTGGCTTTTCTCCTGGAGCTTGCACTCTGATGATATTACCGGAGTAGGTTTTAGAACTTTACTCTCAGCCAAGGGTGCATTTCTGAATTTGCCATCATTGCTAATCTCTCCTTATGATAGAACCATTTCACAATTTGGTGCAGAAATGATATACCACACTTTCATTCAAAAATCTCTGGCTGTGATTTTCCCCTCCCTGGACGTGATGAGACAGGGGGTGAGGACGGGGAGTAGATGGGCATCATTTGCTTGAAGAAAAATGAACTCTCTTCTTGTACAATCATAGAATTCCTACGTTGCAGTAAGAACCATTCAGCCCATCCACAGAACAGCATCCCTCCCAGGCCCCTCGCCGTACTCTTATCTCTGTAATCCCATATTTTCTTATGGCTTATTCACCTTCCTTGTACATCTTTGGACACTATGGACAATCTAGCATGGCCAATCCACCTAACTTGCACATCTTTGGACTGTGGAAGGTAAGAGGAGCACCCAGAAGAAACCCACCCAGACACGGAGAACGTGTAAACTCCACACAGACATTTGCCCGAGGCTGCAATCAAACCTGGGTCCCTGTCACTGCTAACCACTGTGCCATTTTGCTGACCACTCAGTACCTCAAGTGATGCCCAAGAAGGTCCAGGGATGATATTCTCAACTTGACAGCAATTATAAATGTGGTCAACTATTGGCCAGTTAAGGACCTAACTCTCCATCCTGGCAAGTGAAAAAGGTGGCTAGTTTCTGAACTGTCAATGTGTGTGTGTACATGTGTGTGCATGTGTTTACATCTGTATGTGTGTATACGCATGTGTGTACGTGCGTGTGAGTACATGTATGTGTGTACGTGTGAATGCACTAAGCAGCAATTAGGTTTTGATGAGATCACTCCTCATTTCTATCAATTCTCCAGCTTATAATAGACATATTTGCGCTTCCCTTTGTGTGTTTGTGTCTGAGAGGAATGTACAGTAGTTGTAGGACCATGTAGTACTTAAATACATTCTGGATTAGTGGTACTGGAAGAGCACAGCGGTTCAGGCAGCATCCAAGGAGCAGCGAAATCGACATTTCGGGCAAAAGCCCTTCATCAGGAATAAAGCAGAGAGCCTGAAGCATGGAGAGATAAGTTAGAGGAGGGTGGGGGTGGGGAGAAAGTAGCATCGAGTACAATAGGTGAGTGGGGGAGGGGATGAAGGTGATAGGTCAGGGAGGAGAGGGTGGAGTGGATAGGTGGAAAAGGAGCTAGGCAGGTAGGACAAGTCTGGACAAGTCATGGGGACAGTGCTGAGCTGGAAGTTTGGAACTAGGGTGAGGTGGGGGAAAGGGAAATGATGAAACTGTTGAAGTCCACATTGATGCCCTGAGGTTGAAGTGTTCCGAGATGGAAGATGAGGCATTCTTCCTCCAGGCCTCGGGTGGTGAGGGAGCGGCGGTGAAGGAGGCCCAGGACCTCCATGTCCTCGGCAGAGTGGGAGGGGGAGTTGAAATGTTGGGCCACAGGGCGGTGTGGTTGATTGGTGTGGGTGTCCCGGAGATGTCCCCTGAAGTGCTCTGCTAGGAGGCGGCCAGTCTCCCCAATGTTGAGGAGACCACAGCGGGCGCAATGGATACAATAAATGATATTAGTGGATGTGTAGGTAAAACTTTGGTGGATGTGGAAGACTCCTTTAGGGCCTGGGGTAGAGGTGAGGGAGGAGGTGTGGGCACAGGTTTTACAGTTCCTGTGGTGGCAGGGGAAGGTGCCAGGACGGGAGGGTGGGTTGTAGGGAGACGTGGACCTGACCAGGCAGTCACGGAGGGAACGGTCTTTGCAGAAAGCGGAAAGGGGTGGGAAGGGAAATATATCCCTGGTGGTGGGGTCTTTTTGGAGGTGGTGGAAATGTCGTCAGATGATTTGGTTTATGCGAAGGTTGGTAGGGTGGAAGGTGAGCACCAGGGGCGTTCTGTCCTTGTTACGGTTGGAGGGATGGGGTCTGAGGGCAGAGGTGCGGGATGTGGACGAGATGCGTTGGAGGGGATCTTTAACCACGTGGGAAGGGAAATTGTGGTCTCTAAAGAAGGAGGCCATCTGGTGTTCTGTGATGGAACTGGTCCTCCTGGGAGCAGATACGGTGGAGGTGGAGGAATTGGGAGTACGGGATGGCATTTTTGCAAGAGGTAGGGTGGGAAGAGGTGTAATCCAGGTAGCTGTGGGAGTCGGTGTGTTTGTAAAAAACGTCAGTGTCAAGTCGGTCATCATTAATGGAGATGGAGAGGTCCATGAAGGGGAGAGAGGTGTCAGAGATGGTCCAGGTAAATTTAAGGTCAGGGTGGAATGTGTTGGTGAAGTTGATGAATTGCTCAACCTCCTCGCGGGAGCACGAGGTGGCACCAATGCAATCATCAATGTAGCGGGGGAAGAGGTGGGGAGTGGTGCCGGTGTAATTACGGAAGATCAACTGTTCTACGTAGGCAACAAAGAGACAGGCATAGCTGGGGCCCATACGTGTGCCCATGGCTACCCCTTTGGTCTGGAGGAAATGGGAGGATTCGAAGGGGAAATTGTTAAGAGTGAGGACCAGTTCAACCAAACGAATGAGAGTGTCAGTGGAAGGGTACTGTTGGGGATGTCTGGAGAGGAAGAAATGGAGGGCTTGGTTGCCCTGGTCATGGCAGATGGAGGTGTAGAGGGATTGGATATCCATGGTGAAGATGAGGCATTGGGGGCCGGGGAAACGGAAGTCTTAGAGGGGGTGGAGGGCGTGGGTGGTGTCTCGAATGTATGTGGGGAGTTCCTGGACTAGGAGGGATAGGACAGGGTCAAGGTAGGTAGAGATAAGTTCAGTGGGACAGGATCATGCTGAGACAATGGATCGGCCAGGGTGGTCAGGCTTGTGGATCTTGTGGAGGAGGTAGAACCGGGCAGTGTGGGGTTCCTGGACTATGAGGTTGGAAGCTGTGGGTGGGAGATCTCCTGAGGTGATGAGGTTCTGTATGGTCTGGGAGATGATGGTTTGGTGATGGGGGGGCAGGGTCATGGTCGAGGGGGTGGTAGGAAGAGGTGTCCTTGAGTTGACGTTTGGCTTCAGCGGTGTAGGGGTCAGTGCGCCAGACTACCACTGCGCCCCCTTTATCCGCTGGCTTGATGGTGAGGTTGGGATTGGAGCAGAGGGATTGGAGGGCTGCGCGATGTGAGGGTGAGAGGTTGGAGTGGGGGAGGAGGGTAGACAGGTTGAGGCGGTCAATGTCCCGGCGCCAGTTGGAAATGAAGATGTCGAGGGCAGGTAATAGGCCAGCACGGGGTGTCCAGGTGGATGCAGTGTGTTGGAGGTGGGTGAAGGGGTCCTCGGAAGGTGGGCGGGAATCCTGATTGTGAAAGTAAGCTCAGAGGCGGAGGCAGCGGAAGAATTGTTCTGCGTCCCGGCGTGTATTAAATTCATTGATGTGTGGACGGAGGGGGATGAAGGTGAGTCCTTTGCTGAGGACTGATCGTTCATGCCCAATGAGGGGGAGGTCTGGAGGGATGGTGAAAACCCGGCAGGGCTGGGAGCTGGGATCTGGTGTGGGTGTGGAGCTGGGAGTGGGGTGGAGCCAGTAACTGGAGTGGGTGTGATAATGGGGGGAATGGGGGTAGAGTCATGAGCAGGGGTGATGTTCCCCTCAGGGTTCTGGGGGACGGGGATGGTGACAGTGGGTTCTGTGGGGGGGCGTGTCAGCAGAATTCAGGTGAGTGGCGCTGGTGGGGGCGGAAGTGGTGGTGACCACGGCAGTAGGGGTGGCGGAAGTCATTGAGCGTGTGGCATCAGCGATGATGTGAGGGGCGGACGTGATGTCACATGCAATACATGAGGAATTGTGAGGAGCGGTGGGGGCGGAAGTGACATCATCAATCAACATGGGGGTGGCAGCTGCATCAGCCACATGGCTAATGGTGTCTGAGTAGTTTCTGAGGCCAGGGGAATCTTCTGGAATGTTTGAGGAGCGCTGGTTATGGAGGTGGGTAGATAAAAGTTTGTTGTACTTTCAATTTTTGATGTTTGAAATGGAATTGAAATACTCTTTGTTGAGAGTATGAATTCTCCTGAGAATGTAGTACAGAGTGGGTCCTTTGCAATTCTGAGAGAGTGTGGCCCTCAGCTGAGGCAGGGCTGACTGTAGAGAGGTTAGGTGCCGGCGCATTGCTGCGAGCATGGAGCGGAGGATCTTGAAGGAGAACCGTTGCTGGTGTTTTTGAATCTGTAGTCTGTACTGTTTGTCCTGTTCGGGTCCGAACTCTGCTGGTTTAAAGGTGGTCCGGAGTCCGTGTGGGATGAGTTGGTTACGGAGGCAGGCACTGAGGAAGCAAATGTGGCTGTGGTAGCGAGTTTGTTTCAGGACATGGTTAAAGAGCTTCAGGGCAGAGGAAATGACCTGGGAGTTGCAGTGGGAGAGGGACTCCCTGAGATTCTTGTAGAGAGAGGAGGTAAACTTCTTCAAGGCAGGCATCCTTGCAAGAGGATTCGCAGTAGGGTTAAAATCAACGAAGTAAAAACAATGACTATACTCAAATACAGCCATGTCTGCCTACCATCAATATTTTAGTGTGTTTTCTCAATTCACCATGGCTCAAATGTCCCCCATTCCTTTGTAATTTCCTTTCTTCAGATCTAAATCAGTTAAATTTTGTGCTAAAAAGATCCAACTGTAACTGTTCTATTCCATTGGTCATTTTTTCAGTCTTTATCTTGGTGGAACTGTTCTTAATCCTAATGCTTAGATTTTCAAAATTTTCTGACATTTTTGGTTGAGCAATGATTGCCATTACAGGAAAAGTTATGGTTTTGGTGAACAATTTAGTGAATCTAAAGATGGCTTAAGTTGACGTTTTTTCAGTAAAATCCTGGTGTTGTATCTGATAATAATTGTGAAGCCAGGGACCCATGAAAACAGTATCAATTTTACAACAGACAGCATACCGTCTAAAATGGGTCCTGTAGAACGATGGAATAGCCACTTGTCAGTATTTTTCTTTGTATGGTTATCAATATCATATCCTGATACACATCTCATTTAAAGTTCTTCCATTTGCAGATGGGTGAATCAACACTTTTTGTTTCTCTCCCCTGTTAGCCACCTCCCTGTGATTATTGAATAAATAAAGGTCCAAAAATTGTTTGCAGTCTCTCGGGCAAACTGTCCTAGAGTTAATCCAGATGCTTGTGTAAACAGGATTAAAGAAATGTCTTGGCACTATGGTACACAAGGAGAAGGTTGGAGAGCAAGAGAGTCCTTTTTAAATTCAATGGAAGGAAAACCTAATTAAAATCTTCCTTTGGCAAGAGAAGCCTTCGTTTGCCATTCAGAATCTTGTTTGGGGACATCTGAACTGATGAACCAATCTGTTCATCCTCCCTGTCTGATTCATGTGAAGCTTTCAGTTCAGTGGGCAAATGCTGGTTTAAATATGTTGTGAAATTCTGGCTGATACAAATTAGTGAAAGGAGAACAGATTAACATCGATTATTTCAAATGCTCTTTTATAATTTCTCACCCACTGTCCTGTCACTGCAGACCTTATATGGAAGGCTGAAATGTTCTGCCCTAAAGACTTAACAGCAGTTGTTACCAATGTTGGTTTATTATTAAGAGAAAGATATTGCATTAATGTAGTGCCTTTTATGAGCTCAGCATGCCGTAAAATGTTTTATTGGTGAAAAAGAGAACCCCTTCACCAGGGATATATTTCCCTCCCCACCCTTTTCCACTTTCCGTAAAGACTGTTCCCTCCGTGACTACCTGGTCAGGTCCACGCCCCCCCTACAACCCACCCATCCATCCTGGCACCTTCCCCTGCCACCGCAGGAATATCCAAAATCTGCGCCCATACCTCCTCCCTCACCTCCATCCAAAGCCCCAAAGGAGCCTTCCACATCCATCAAAGTTTCACCTGCACCTCCACACATGTCATTTACGGTATCCATTGCTCCCGATGTGGTCTCCTTTACACTGGACGCCTTCTTGCAGAGCGTTTCAGGGAATATCTCCGGGACACCCACACCAATCAACCCCACCACCCTGTGGCCCAACATTTTAACTCCCCCTCCCACTCTGCTAAGGACATGCAGGTCCTGGGCCTCCTCCACCGCCACTCCCTCACCACCCGATACCTGAAGGAAGAATGTTTCATCTTCTGCCTCGGGACCCTCCAACCCCAGGGCATCAATGTGGACTTTAACAGTTTACTCATTTCCTCTCCCCCCGCTTTACCCCAGTTCCAACCTTCCAGCTCAACACCATCCTCATGACCTGCCCCACCTGTCAATCTTCATTCCCACCAATCCGGTCCAACCTTCTCTTCAACATAAGACCTTTACCCCTTCCTCCATCCACCTATTGCACTCCCAGCTACCTTCTCCCCAGCCCCACCCACTCCCATTTATCTCTTCCCATCCAAGGCTTCCAGCCTCATTCCTGATGAAGGGCTCCTGCCCGAAATGTCGATTTTCCTGCTCCTTGGATGCTGCCTGATCAGCTGTGCTTTTACAGAACCACTCTAGTCTTGAATGAAATGTTTTATATCCAGTGAAGTGTTTTTTGAAAGTGCAAACACTGTTGCAATGTAGGCAATGCAGGAGACACACAGTAAGATCTCACAGGTTGTAATCAGGTGGTGGCTGAGGAATAAATATGGTCAGTGACATTGGTTCAGGACACAAGGGTCTTCTTCAAATAATGCTATGGGATTCTTCACAGGAAGCAGTCAGATTGTTTGACTAATGTAACACCTCGTCTAAATGTGGTGATTCTGTTCGCCGAGCTGGGAATTTGTGTTGCAGACATTTCGTCCCCTGTCTAGGTGACATCCTCAGTGCTTGGGAGCCTCCTGTGAAACGTTTCTGTGATCTTTCCTCCGGCATTTGTAGTGGTTTGTCTCTGCCGCTTCCGGTTGTCAGTTCCAGCTGTCCGCTGCAGTGGCCAGTATATTGGGTCTGGGTCGATGTGCTTATTGATTGAATCTGTGGATGAGTGCCATGCCTCTAGGAATTCCCTGGCTGTTCTCTTTTTGGCTTGTTCTATAATAGTAGTGTTGTCCCAGTCGAACTCATGTTGCTTTTCATCTGCGTGTGTGGCTACTAAGGGTAGCTGGTCATGTCGTTTCATGGCTAGTTGGTGTTCATGGATGCGGGTTGTTAGCTGTCTTCCTGTTTGTCCTATATAGTGTTTTGTGCAGTCCTTGAATGGGATTTTGTACACTACGTTGGTTTTGCTCATGCTGGGTATCGGGTCCTTTGTCCTGGTGAGTTGTTGTCTGAGAGTGGCTGAGAGAACACACACCGGATCATCGACGCCACACTCACAGGAATCCGATTCACTCGAGAGGAAGAAAAGGACAACCAGCTCCCATTCCTAGACGTGATGGTACAGAGAACACTGAACGGGGAATTCACCACAAAGGTATACAGGAAAGCCACACACACAGACCAAGTCCTGAACTATGAAAGCAACCACCCCAACACACACAAAAGAAGTTGCATCAGGACACTGTTCAAAAGGGCCACAACACACTGCAGCACACCAGAACTGCAAAAAGAGGAATAAGAACACCTATACAATGTATTCACCAAAAACGGATACCCGCTCAATTTCATCAACAGATGCCTAAGGGAAAGACAACGGAATGAGAACATGCCACAACCAAAAGGACTAGCCACACTACCATATATCAAGAACATTTCTGAACTGACAGCCAGACTACTGTGATCACTAGGACTCATAACAGCACACAAACCAACAGCCACTCTCAGACAACAACTCAAAGGACCCGATACCCAGTATGAGCAAAACCAATGTAGTGTACAAACTCCCATGCAAGGACTGCACAAAACACTACATAGGACAAACAGGAAGACAGCTAACGGTCTGCATCCATGAACACCAACTAGCCATGAAACGACACGACCAGCTTTCCTTAGTAGCCACACAAGCAGATGACAAGCAACATGAGTTCGATTGGGACAACACTACTATTATAGGACAAGCCAAACAGAGAACAGCCAGGGAATTCCTAGAGGCATGGCACTCATCCACAGATTCAATCAATAAGCACATTGACCTGGACCCAATATACCGGCCACTGCAGCGGACAGCTGGGACTGACAACCGGAAGCGGCAGAGACAAGCCACTATAAATGCCGGAGGAAACATCACAGAAGCGCTTCACAGGAGGCTCCCAAGCACTGAGGATGTCACCTAGACAGGGGACGAAACGTCTGCAACACAAATTTCCAGCTCGGTGAACAGAACCACAACAATGAGCACCCGAGCTACAAATCTTCTCCCAAACTTTGAACCTCATCTAAATAACAGCACCTCTGTCAGTGCAGCACTCTATCGGTACTGTTATGGAGTGTCTGTCTCAATTATGTGTTCAAATCTTAGAATTAGAACTTGAATCCAAAGTTTTATTGTTCAAATGAGGATACGACCATTGAGCAATGGATGAAAGTTTATTCTGAGGGAAATGTTGAATTCTAACAAGGCAAACTTAATATGGGAACACTTTTAAATCCGGGCAGGATTTCACAAGAGTTTGTTCCATCTGCTGTGACAGCAAAGGGTGGGATTACAATTGTTCTGAATCACTGGGCATCTTGGGTGTGTCACTGGCCAACTTCATGACCAAAAGCAAAATAGACAGTTTTTGGAGAAACTCAGTAGATCTGGCAGCACGTAGAACATAGAACAATACAGCACAGAACAGGCCCTTCAGCCCACAATACTGTGCCGAACATTTGTCCTAGCTTAAGCACCTATCCATGTACCTATCCAATTGCCGCTTAAAGGTCACCAATGAATCTGACTCTGCCACTCCCACAGGCAGCGCATTCCATGCCCCCACCACTCTCTGGGTAAAGAACCTACCCCTGACATCCCCCCTATACCTTCCACCTTTCACCTTAAATTTATGTCCCCTTGTAACACTCCATTGTACCCGGTGAAAAAGTCTCTAACTGTCTACTCTATCTATTCCCCTGATCATCTTATAAACCTCTATCAAGTCACCCCTCATCCTTCGCCATTCCAATGAGAAAAGGCCTAGCACTCTCAACCTATCCTCATATGACCTATTCTCCATTCCAGGCAACATCCTGGTAAATCTCCTCTGCCCCCTCTCCAAAGCTTCCACATCTTTCCTAAAGTGAGGTGACCAGAACTGCACACAGTACTCCAAATGTGGCCTTACCAAGGTCCTGTACAGCTGCAACATCACCTCACGACTCTTGAATTCAATCCCTCTGCTAATGAATGCTAATACACCATAGGCCTTCTTACAAGCTCTATCCACCTGAGTGTCAACTTTCAAAGAGCTATGAACATAGACCCCAAGATCCCTCTGCTCCTCCACCTTACTAAGAACCCTACCGTTAACCCCGTATTCCGCATTCTTATTTGTCGTTCCAAAATGGACAACTTCACACATGACAGGGTTGAACTCCATCTGCCACTCCTCAGCCCAACTCTGCATCATATCTAAGTCCCTTTGCAGCCGACAACAGCCCTCCTCACTATCCACATCTCCACCAATCTTCGTATCGTCTGCAAATTTACTGACCCACCCTTCAACTCCCTCTTCCAAGGCATTAATAAAATTTACAAACAGCAGAGGACCCAGAACTGATCCCTGCGGAACTCCACTTGTAACTGGGCTCCAGGCTGAATATTTACCATCTACCACCACTCTCTGATTTTGACCGGTTAGCCAGTTCTTTATCCAACTGGCCAACCTTTCCACTATCCCATGCCTCCTGACATTCCGCATAAGCCTACCATGGGGAACCTTATCAAATGCCTTACTAAAATCCATGTACACTACATCCACTGTTCTACCTTTATCCACATGCTTGGTCACCTCCTCAAAGAATTCAGTAAGACTTGTAAGGCAAGACCTATCCCTCACAAATCCGTGCTGGCTGTCCCTAATCAAGCAGTGTCTTTCCAGATACTCATAAATCCTATCTCTCAGTACCCTTTCCATTACTTTGCCTACCACAGAAGTAAGACTAACTGGCCTGTAATTCCCGGGGTTATCCCTATTCCCTTTTTTGAACAGGGGCACAACGTTCGCCACTCTCCAGTCCCCTGGTACCACCCCCGTTGACAGTGAAGACGAAAAGATCATTGCCAATGGCTCTGCAATTTCCTCTCTTGCTTCCCATATAATCCTAGGATATATCCCGTCAGGCCCAGGGGACTTGTCTATCCTCAAGTTTTTCAAAATGCCCAACACATCTTCCTTCCTAACAAGTATCTCCTCTAGCTTACCAGTCTGTTTCATACTCTCCTCTTCAACAATACGGTCCCTCTCATTTGTAAATACTGAAGAAAAGTACTCATTCAAGACCTTGCCTATCTCTTCCGAATCAATACACAGTCTCCCACTACTGTCCTTGATCAGACCTACCCTAGTTCTCGTGGACTGACCCTCGTTCTCGTCATATGTGGAGAGGGAAACAATGTTAACACTTCATGTCCCATGAGACTTCTTCAGACGTTTTTTTCCTTGATCTAAACAGTTGGGACGTCAATCAGGATTTCTAGAATCTAGACTCAAATAAAATTTGATACTGATTAAATTTCTTTGTGGCATTTGGTGTTTCAGTATTTCAGTAAATGCGCTGACTCTAGTTTTAAGTTGATGCCTTCTTCTTCAGGAGTTCTCCACCAGAGGAAATAAAGTCTCTCTATCTCTCCTATCAACCACCAACCGATACTGCCACACCATTTCTTGCACACCTCACCACTTTTATCTTGCTTGGTCCATTTTTAATACACTCCCTTATTGATTATCCTCCATTTCCCAGTAACCCTGTCCCAATTATGTTCCCTTCTGTTCTGATCTAAACAGCCAGAACGGCCTGAAATATCAAGTGCCTGTTACAAACTGAGGGGATGGTCTGTTGGTAATATCACTAGGCTATTAATCCAGAAACCCAGGCAAGGTTCTGGAAACTTGGGTTCGCTACCCTAACCTATAGGACTTGGTGGAATTTGAAATCAATAAAAGTTTGAAATTAGGAAACTAATAATAACGCTGAAACCATTGTCAATTGTTAAGAAAAACGCATCTGGTTTAGGAATGTCCTTTAAGGAAGAAAACTGCTGTCCTTACCTGATCTGGCTGAAATGTGACTCAAGACCCACACAACTCTTAACTTCCCTCTGGGCATAAGCCACAGACATCCACAATCCCATGAATGCATTAAAATATTGGCTAGTGGATTTCTGTGGCTCTCATCTGCACTTGCCCCACCTCATCCCGGATCCAACCCTCCAACTTGACACCACTCTCTTGACCTGCCCTATATGTCCATCTTCTTTCCCATCTATCCGCACCAACCTCCCCTCTGACCTATCACTAATATCCACCCACCTGCATTTATCTATCATCTTCCCTGCTACCTTCCCCCAGCCCCACCCTCCTATTTATCTCTCAGCCCCTTCCCCCATGCCCCACCCCCACCCTCCTATTTATCTCTCAGCCCCTTTCCCCCCATGCCCCACCCCCACCCTCCTATTTATCTCTCAGCCCCTTCCCCCCATGCCCCACCCCCACCCTCCTATTTATCTCTCAGCCCCTTCCCCCCATGCCCCACCCCCACCCTCCTATTTATCTCTCAGCCCCTTCCCCCCATGCCCCACCCCCACCCTCCTATTTATCTCTCAGCCCCTTCCCCCCATGCCCCACCCCCACCCTCCTATTTATCTCTCAGCCCCTTTCCCCGTGGCCCACATTCCTGAGGAAGTGTTTATGCCTGAAACATTGACCCTCCTGCTCCTCGGATGCTGCCTGACCTGCTCTGCTTTTCCAGTGCTACACTTTTCGACTCCTTCAAATGCAGTCTCATATCTGGTGCATCATGGACTCTCTTATTGAGGAATCATGCCCTCTATGCTGTCCACATGCAGATCTCTGCAATCACATTTCCAGGCCACCATTCTAAACACGGCCCAGATAATGACAGTTCCTTGCAGACATTTACTGTTATTGTTTTGCTTTTGTAAGGAATCCCCTTGTTTACGAAATCTTGGTTCCCGTGTGCTTTTGAAAAAAATCATCACAGTATCATTTATACCAGGCACTTTCTCTCAGCCCCTGAATTATCCTGTACCATATAAGCATGCAAATGCTTTACCTATGTGCAATTTGTGTCTGCTATTTTAAGTGAGGCATTAACCCAATTAAAACAAACAGGTTAATGTCTCTTAAGTCCCAGACAAAACAGTTTTATTAAATGTATAAAATGTGTGCTGGCTCATTCAGCTGGAAATTTGGAATAAATTGCAAAGGCAGAAATTAGATAAGATGTAAGTACCATCACTAATGAGCACTTTCCCTCAGGCCCTGAGATTTAATGGTGCAACACTGAATTAGCAGCAGCTCAGAGCTAGTATGTAGCTTGCCAAATGTTTCAGTCAGTAATCCAACCACGATGGTTACAGTGCATGCTTCATGGCACCATGATATCATACAATTAAAGCTTATTGTCCAGGTAGGTATTAACACTTTGTAATCTCAGGCAGCTGAACAGTTAGCTGTCTAATTGTTGTGGACTGTGACATCCTCAGTAAGGGACTCCTTCAGCATGGGGCACGCAGACAAACTCTATGTAAAAGCACCAAGTGCTACTTTAATTCAAAACTCTCAATCACAAGAGGAAAAGCAGATGAACATTCAGCTGAACAAGTACATCACATTGACCTCATTGCAAGCAGTGTAATTTACTCAAATGAAATTACATTACTCACAATATGTTTTGTGACAGGTCATATTTAAAATGGGCTGGAAGTTGTGACACAAAAGCGTTAGCCAGAAAGCTGTCAGAGCTACACAAACTAGAGTAGTGCATCAGGACCTGCCAAAACCCAGATGGTGCAGACTCTGGAAAATTGACGATTCCAATTGGTGTCTTGGCCTCTCCAAAGGAATCCATTAGGATGAGAATTTGGAGGGTTCCATTCCTGTTACGTCAATAGTTACCCAGAAAAAGTGAGATGATTTAAAAACCGAGTCTAACTCCTGGAGACTGATTAAGCTGACCAGCCTTCTGCCAGGCAACTTTACTCACACATTCTGATTAGCCCTCCCCTGACCCCTCCCACCCCAGTTAGCATCGATTCCAACCTCTTCCATCAAGGAGAAAATACAAAAGCTTAAACACACAGACCAACAGGATCAACAATAGCTTCTTCCCTGCTGTCATTAGACTTTTGAATGGACCTCTCAAATTTCAAATCTAATGTTGATCTTGCTTTGTGCACCTTCTTTGCAGCTGTAACTTGTATCCCTTGCTCTGTTCAATCACACTGTGATCTTTGTCTTTTTGTTTGCTATAATCTGCCTGCACTGCATGCAAAACAAAACCTTTCACTGTACTTAGGTACATGTGACAATAATAAATCAAATCAAATCTTACAGCCCCACTCCTGCTGACTGGACCCTTTTCCAACCCAATGTAATTCCTCCTCTCAAAAGTGAGAACTGCAGATGCTGGAGATTAGAGTGGAGAGTGTGGTGCTTGAAAAGCACAGCAGGTCAGGCAGCATCTGAGGAGCAGGAGAATTGATGTTTCGGGAAATTCCTGATGAAGGGCTTGTGCCCAAAATGTCAACTCTCCAGCTCTTCGGTTGCTGCCTGACCTGCTGTGCTTTTCCAGCACTATACTCTTGACTCAGGTTCCTCCTCTCCCCCCACTCAACTCCCCCCACAACCCCACCGTAGCCACAACACCCCCTCAGCCACAAGCCTGAACCCCACCAACCCTGACAGCCCTATCTGTTGCCTCTGACCTTACAATTCTCCCCCCTGCTTCTGCCAACTCCAACATCTCTCTCACTACCTCACTCCCTCTTCCTCTAAACTATCCTAAACACTCATCTGACACCCAATTTAAACATGCTGCCCATACCTCACATTACTGCTGGAAATGAATTCTTTCTGATATTTCCATCCCTACTTCAATAAGGTTAGATCATTGACCTGATCAGAATTAATCAATAATCCCTCTTTATCAATTAATTTAACAAGATTCAGCATTTCTACGTAGAATGACCTTTAATGAGACCATGACAGCTCTTAATAAGCCAACGTTTTGTCATCATTATCCTAATATCAACACAGAGTCCATGCTGACCAGCTTTCCAAAGCTGACCCAGTCCCACCTGCCTGTGTTTGGTCCATACCACTCTAAACATTTCCTATCCATGTACCGATCAAATGCCTTTTAAATGTTGTAATTGTATCCACCTCTACCACTTCCTCTGACAGCTCAAATGGTGAAAAGGTAACCCTAAAGCACAAGTCAATAATTTCAGAAACATCAATTATTGTTTGGTAATGGTTTTTGTCATTTTACTTTATTTACTTTATTTTCCTAAGTGTATGGGGGAGAAATATGTAACACAATCAATGCTCATGAAGAATCAGCAAGTAAATAATATCTGAATGAGTTGGAAAGGGCATATACCCAGGCCTAAAGTTCCACAGGAAGATGTCATAAGATTTTAAATCATAAATTTCATGCAATTGTTGATTGGTTGGGACTGTACTTACTAGAGTTTAGAAGAATCAGAAACGTCAATTTTACTGCTCCTCGGATGCTGCCTGAACTGCTGCGCTCTTCCAGTACCACTAATCCAGAATCCGGTTTCCAGCATCTGCAGTCATTGTTTTTATCAAGGTGCCAAGTGGTCTATTCCTGTTCCTGTTTCTGATGGTCTGAAGGATTTTTAATGTCATATAATTAAATACATTTTTCACTGTTAATCTAAGGTAACACTGTACATGGTGACTTCAAACTACATCTACCAGAAACAAAAATTAATTAACTGAGTTTTGTTTCTTAACAGTACGTTAGCAACTAGGGTAAACACAGCTTGGAAATGGCATGGAAAATTGGAACTTATTATTCAAGGTGTTTTGTAAGGGAGGTCATGGGATAACAGAGGGATACAAGATAATTTATGGCTTTTCAGTATTTAGGCAATGCAATTTTTTTTGTATTGAACATTACTAAACTTGATTTAAAGTAAAAAATGAGGTCTGCAGATGCTGGAGATCACAGCTGCAAATGTGTTGCTGGTCAAAGCACAGCAGGCCAGGCAGCATCTCAGGAATAGAGAATTCGACGTTTCGAGCATAAGCCCTTCATCAGGAATGAGAGAGAGTAGCCAAGCAGGCTAAGATAAAAAGTAGGGAGGAGGGACTTGGGGGAGGGGCGATGGAGGTGGGATAGGTGGAAGGAGGTCAAGGTGAGGGTGATAGGCCGGAGTGGGGTGGGGGCGGAGAGGTCAGGAAGAGGATTGCAGGTTAGGAGGGCGGTGCTGAGTTGAGGGAACCGACTGAGACAAGGTGGGGGGAGGGGAAATGAGGAAGCTGGAGAAATCTAAATTCATACCTTGTGGTTGGAGGGTTCCCAGGCGGAAGATGAGGCGCTCCTCCTCCAGCCGTCGTGTTGTTATGTTCTGCCGGTGGAGGAGTCCAAGGACCTGCATGTCCTCGGTGGAGTGGGAGGGAGAGTTAAAGTGTTGAGCCACGGGGTGGTTGGGTTGGTTGATCCGGGCGGCCCGGAGGTGTTCTCTGAAGCGTTCCGCAAGTAAGCGGCCTGTCTCACCAATATAGAGGAGGCCACATCGGGTGCAGCGGATGCAATAGATGATGTATGTGGAGATGCAGGTGAACTTGTGGCGGATATGGAAGGATCCCTTGGGGCCTTGGAGGGAAGTGAGGGAGGAGGTGTGGACGCAAGTTTTACATTTCCTGCGGTTGCAGGGGAAGGTGCCGGGGGTGGAGGTTGGGTTGGTTGGGGGTGTGGATCTGACGAGGGAGTCACGAAGGGAGTGGTCCTTGCGGAACGCTGATAGGGGAGGGGAGGGAAATATATCCTTGGTGGTGGGGTCCGTTTGGAGGTGGCGGAAATGGCGGCGGATGATTTAAAGTAACCAAAAGAGAAAATCCAGGAAAATCTCAGCAGGTCTGGCAGCATTTGTAAGGAGAGAAAAGAGCTAACGTGTCGAGCCTAACTGACCCTTTGTCTGTGTATTTTATTGATTTAAAGTCATTCTGCAAAATCTTTGTAACACAATATACAGGTAAGAGTATTTCTTCACCCTGTTGCATTGATACACACATTTGGCTACATATAGGAGCAAATTACTGCAGATGCTGGAATCTGTACTGAAAACAACTAACTCTGTAAATCACAGTGGGTCAGACAGCCTCCATGGAGAGAGAGCAAGCTAACGTTTCGAGTTCAGATGATCCTTCATCAGAACTGACGGGAATTGTGGAGGGGGCAACATTTATGCTATAGTTGGGGGAGATGGATAGTTGATGGGCTGTAGAGTGCTGGAGGAGAAGAGGTGTTGATAATTCAGATTATATGATCAGAATAACAGTGTGATTAGATTAGATTACTTACAGTGTGGAAACAGGCCCTTCAGCCCAACAAATCCACACGGACCCGCCAAAGTGCAATTCACCCAGACCCATTCCCCTACATTTACCCCTTCATCTGACACTACGGGTAATTTAGCATGGCCAATTCACTTAACCTGCACATTTTTGGGTTGTGGGAGGAAACCGGAGCACCCAGAGGAAGCCCACGCAGACCTGGGGAGAATGTGCAAACTCCACACAGTCAGTCGCCTGAGGCAGGAATTGAACCCGGGTCTCTGGCGCTGTGAGACAGCAGTGCTAACCACTGTGCCACCGTGTCGCCCGTGTCTCCTGCCAGACTTGAAAGGACAAACAGTGGAGAGAGGACATGGGTCCCAGTTATAAAACCCAAAAGAACTGCAGATGCTGTAAATCAAAGACAAAAACAGAAATTGCTGGAAAAACTTAGCAGGTCTGGCAGCAGTTATGAAGAGAAATCAGGGTTAATGTTTCAGATCCAGTGATCCTTCCTTAGAACTGATAGTAAGTTGGAAGATATAGGGTTTTATGCAGAAATTAGGATGAAGGGAGGGGGGTAAGGAGTAAATGATAGCTGGTGATAGAGCCCAAAGAGAGAGAGAGAAAACAATTGGTCAGACAAAGGAGTTGATAATGATCTGCTGGGAGGGTGGATAGCTGTTAATGGAGACTGTTAGTGGCTAACAGTGGGTTGTGTGGGACAGTAGACTGTGTGATAACAAAGCCTGGTGTGTGAGATAGGGGTTCAAGCCCTAAAATTATTGAACTCGATATTGAGTCCTGAAGGCTACGGGGTCCCCAAGTGGAAAATGATGTGCTGTTCTTCCAGATTACGCTGAGCTTGACGCCACAATGGAACATTTGGCCAGTGTATTAACTTTGTTCACTGACCTCATTTCATCTGAGGTCTCCGCAACCACTGCTCCCACCCTGCACAGTCTCCAAACTGATAGTCCCCCAGGTCCCACCCAGCCCAGTTCTACCTCTTTCCAAAAATCCACAAACAGGACTGTCTGGGCAGACCCTTGGTTCAGCCTGCTCCTGCTCCACACAACTCACCTCTTCCTACTTTGACTTGGTCTTTTCTCTGCTGGCCCAGTCCATGCCCATGTACATCTGCAATTCTTCTGATGTTTTATGCCAGTTTTGGAATTTCCAGCTTGCCTGCTCCAATCACCTCAACTTTACCATGGACGTGCAATCCCTTTACAAGGCCATCCCCCACCTGTCCATCACATGTTGTGCCTACTGCTTGGCATGCAAATAATCCTGTGTATTGCTTCACCAGGTTGACACCTCATGTTTAGACATGTCTGACATTAGTCCTGGTGAGGTTAAGGAGAATTTTCCATCTTGTTGGTTCCCTCACTTTCTGCCACAGCCTTGGTTTAACAGCTATGTCCTTCCTTGGTCATCTCAGTAAGTGGAGATGCTACTGAGCATCGTGTTGATGGAGATTGACTTAAGCATTACAGAGCTAAGTGCCTTTATAATGGTTCCAGCTATTTATTTATAGCAGGCGTGTATTATTGGTCAACAGTTTTGATTGAGTTTCACAGACTATGATGAAAAGCTTAATCAGGAATCTTGCAACATACCTGATTAATTCTCCAAAGCGATCTGCTAATGTGGCATCCATTCTACTTCACTGGCCAATGGTTCTCAGGAGGCCTCGAGAATCTGAATATAAATCTTTTCCATTGGCCTCAAGATGATACTATGTTAAGTTAATTACTGATTATTGAAATAATCCACCATAATGTTTTAATTAGTCATCATTTGCTTAGCACACTGCTCCCTCTGGAACATATCTGTATGTCAGTGTGAAACTCCAACTTAACTCCAGGCAGCACGCAACACAGTAGGATTTATTTTTCATTTGTCAGAATATAAAGTCAAAGCATTCTCTGGCTAACAGTGGCTAAGAGCAGGCCTTGACTTACTAAATACTGGTTTCAGAATCTTATACAGTTGAAAATCAGAATTTAAAAATGCACTGAATTGGTGTTAGGTTAAGTGATCTTTACATTTTAATTGGATCCCATCATGTATGTAATTTTAAAGTATTTGGCTATGGCCTGTTCAGGAAGTTTCTGCAGTAACAATTCTTAAATATGTGTTATGTTTCAAGAGTTGGAAGTAATCAAAAAGACACTAAATTATCAGGAATGGAAAGTAAACTTTAAATCCAGTTGATGCTTTCTACATGAACCCCAGTGCTCCCAGCAATAGAAGGATGGATTTTATTTGTTCCTGCAAACTGGACTGAGTGTGCTAACTGCCCATGTTCCCCTCTGTTGGGGTGGGATTGAAAATGTGTGGCTGATCCAATGCCATTAATTTATTGCCTGAATAAAATTCGAATTACCCTCAGGTGCAGGGTATCAAAATTGATTTACTTCCATTTTGAAATGACAATGGACCATAATCCTGAATTGCTTATGGAGATACTGATCTTGTAAGTGCCAAGTGCTTTGTTTTGAAAGAACCTACAAGCCAAAAGATGTCAGAGAATATAAATTCAGTGATTGCCTGGAACATATCTTTGGGATTACACTGAATCCTGAGAGGAACTGTATAATGTTGCATGTCTAATGAAAACTTCAGTCAGTAGTACTTCATAGAGAGAGATGCCATTCAGAATGAAATAGAGCTGCAATCTCATCTGCCTTCAAAGATAATGAGTGACTGCTGGTTCTTCTCTGAAGAAATTCATCTCCTGTGGGTTGTGTTCCAGACTATGGACATGCTATGAGTGAAAGAAAGGCAGTTCTGGGTAAAGGACATGTTTGTCTTCTACCCTCCAGGAACAACATGAAGAGGGTTTAAAAACCACTTACAACTTCTAGTTCCTGTGTGTTAGAATGCTGGCATGGCAATGTGCTATCTTGGGGGATTGAGTTTCCATTGTGTTAAAGCTAGCTGTGAAAGGACAATAGAAAACTTCCATTGGACTTGTCTATCTCAGGTCAAAATAAACAGTGTCTTTATCTGAAAGCTGAAAATATGTAAAGTCAATTGGATAGAACTCTTTCAGCTGACATCATCTCCAAACAACCACTCAATCATCAAAGTCAGTGTTACTGGAAGCATTCACCTTTTCACAATCTCTTTGCCATGGGTAATGTAAAGTCAGGTTTGGATAGAATAAAGAAGGTAATCAGAACAGAAGTGTTTTCACAGTGTGGAAATCATGTGCAGTGAAACTAAAATATCAGAATATTTGGAGAATGAATCAGAAATTGAAAATTCTAAAGTTGACAATGTAAAGGAGCTTAAACAGTTACATGGAGAACTATACGATCTTCTAGAAAATTGTCAAATTGACTGACTTACAAACACTATTGAAGACTCGGAGTGAATTTCTGTGAATAGGCCAGAAGAAAACATTAGAGTCGAGAGGAGCAAGAGAATCGATGCTTCAGACAAAAGCCCTTCATCATTCATTCCTGATGAAGGGCTTTTGCCCAAAACGTCGATTCTCCTGCTCCTTGGATGCTGTTTGACCTGCTGTGCTTTACCAGCACCACTCTAATCTAGACTCTGATCTCCACATCTTCAGTCTTCACTATGTCCCAGGAGAAAACATTGTTAGCTATACATGATATCAATGTAGGGGGTGTATTACTATGGACAGAACCTTCCCAGGCCCTGAATAATATGGGCTATAGTTGGGAAATTTGGGAAAATTGGCAAGACCCTTCTTGACATCAAGACCAGACCGTTACATTTTCTAACTGAGGTATGTGGGGAGATGCACCCAGTCCAAACATTTCCCAAATGTACTTAGATTTATAAATATAGTTGAATATATCTATAAAAAGTAAAAATTATATTGAAAATCATAACTTGGACATTCTGTAGGAGAGTTAAATAATAGTAAGGAATCTGTGTAAAACATTGATCTGGACAAAGATGAGGAACACTATGTGCACACTAATGATGAAAGGGTATTAAAGCTATAGGGATTTCATAGCAATCATTTTTCAGTTTGTTGTTTGGGATGAGAAAGTATGATTACCAGAAATTACTTAAAGTAATTTCACTCAAAGAATGAAGCAAAAGATAGTATTTTTTCTGAACTAAAGAAAGTTTTGAGAGTGTGAAATGGATGTACTATTTTATCTGGCTGCCAGGCAGTGACAAGGGAGCATTAAATAAAACAAGCAACAATTAAAGAGTTCAAGAGAAAGTTATTTCAGTGGAAAATTACAAGAACATGCAATGCAATGCCGCATGAAGCAGTTGCAAGGTCATTGCAACATTAATGGAAACATTGGAGCAATATTTGTAAAAGATAAAGGTTAAGGAGAAAATCAGGGCAGTGGGAAGTATTTTTGATCTGTGCTGGCAAAGAACTGATGAAGATTTATTGAACAAGGAATAACTGGAAAAATAATTACAAGCTGTATCACACATTGTTGGTATGTAAAGGATTCAGCAACTTATACGAGGGAGAAATATGACAAGAGTGTTGTAAATGCCACAAATAGCTGCCTTACTTGTGCCACTCCACAAGTAGTCTGGCAAAAACTGGACTTGGAGACAAGTCCTCATGAGTGTTGAGAAATTGCTGCAAGTATACTGGATATACACAGTGAATCTTCCTCAGAAGGTAAGGATGGACATTCTACCATGTAAGAGTCCTTTGAATGGCTCGGTTTATAGATTCCTGTTCTGTTGTCCAAACTCAGACATCGAGAGATAGAATACTTGAAGTTGGAGTGTCTCACTTCTGGGAGGTTTGCAAAATGATTAAAAAATTTCCTATTTTCTATTGTACTTCCTTCTTCTCTCTCAATCAAATTTCTTTCCTGTTTTCCTCCTCCTGTACTTAAGTTGACTCAAGTCTACCTTTTACCTTCTCTGACATTCAATCTGTTTTTCTCTACTCTCGAGTGTAATTAAGGAGAAAGATGATTGGTTCCATCATTTACGGAGTCCTAAATGCTCCATTGGCCTCTCTCCATGATCAGCTTGCGCTTCTAGCAATTTGTGGTACAAAATTAATTGGACCCAAAGGTGAGGAACAAAATCTATTTCACACTGCACATTGTGAGATGCCTCACTCCAACACATTTGGGATTTAAGTTAGATGAACTACTTCCGTGCCGAACTGTTTAAGTGGTCTGCAGTTTTAATGCATAACAGGCAAAGAAATTATCGAGTTTTGTCTGGTGCTTTTTACGCTGGAAACAGAAGTGGCAGCAAATTGCTTTTGCTTCCTTAAAATGAACAAAAAGTGAAGTTCCAATCACACAGAGTCAACAATCAGATAGATTTTACAATCAGACTAGCTATGATCTGATTAAGTGGTGACTGAAATGGCTCAGGGTCTGAATGGTTTACTCCTCTCCCTAAAACGTATCTTTGTAAATATCCGTGTACAGTAAGATAATTTGAGCATTATTAATATTTCCTAAAATCACACAGCTATCGACAATATAATTTATTTTCTCATTTGCTTCCTATCTCAAACCAGAGAAAGTGACCTCTGACAGTGAATAACCTTCAATGTTGCAGAAATTTATCACTTCAGGAAAGTCAAATGGGTTAAGTTTTCCCTGTACCAACGTCCTCAGCTGGGCTTAGGAACAGGTACCAAGATCTTGCATTTCTTTCTTTAAGTATTACTCTCTGAACAGAGGAAAGCAAATTGTTCCTGACAGCACTGGGTTGACATGTTTTAATTGATGCTCATAAACATGCTCCAAACTGTAACAGAATGTTTTCACAATGTGCTGCATTTCAACAATAGATGAGATTCTACCTTGGTAAAGTCTGATTTGACACAAGTTAACAGAAGAATGTATAGGCTTATACTAGCGAGGGTCAAATGAAGCGCAGAAAATTTGCAGTACATCAAATTCCATTACAGGATGGTTCAGACAGCATTTATTTTGTTTGTTGCCCAAGCCATGTGCAGGTGAAGTGAGGAACAGGGAGCGTGCAGAGCTGAACACGTGGCTGCAGGGATGGTGGCACAGGAGGGAGGTTTTGGATTCTTAGATAACTGGAGCACTTTCTAGGGAAGGTGGGACTTCTACAAATAGGATGGTCTTCACCTGAACCAGAAGGGTACCAATATCTTGGGGGGAGGGAATTTGCCAATGCTCTTTGTTGGGAGGGGGCGGGGGGAAGTAAATCAATGCAGCAGGGGGATGGGAACCTGAATTGTAGTTCCAGTGTACAGGAGGTTGAGGGTAGAGAGGTCAGGGATAGGTTTACAAGGTCGTGAGAGGGCACCAGCAATCAGGATGTTGGTTTGAAATGTGTGTACTTCAATGCCAGGAACATCCGGAATAAGATGGTGAACTTGCAGCATGGGTTGGTACCTGGGATTTCATGTTGTGGCCATTTTAGAAACATGGCTAGAGGAGGGAGAGGAATGGTTGTTGCAGGTTCTGGGATTTAGATGTTTCAGCAAGAACAGAGAAGTTGGTAAAAGGGGGAGGGGGGAATGGGCGTGGTGCATTGTTAATCAAGAGTAATATTACAGCAGCTGGGAGAATGTTTGAGGACTCATCCACTGAGGTAGTTTGGGCAGAGGTTAGAAACAGGAAAGGAGAGGTCACCCTGTTGGGAGTTATCTATAGGCCTCCAAATAGTTCCAGAGATGTAGAGGAAAGTATAGTAAAGGTGATTCTCGATAGGAGCGAGAGTAACAGGGTAGTTGTTATGGGGAACTTTAACATCCCCAGTGTTGGCTGGGAATACTATAGTTCAAGTGGTTTAAATGGGTCAGTTTTTGTTCAATGTGCAGGAGGGTTTTCTGACACAGTATGTAGACAGTCCAACAAGGGGCGATGCCATATTGGATTTGGTACTGGGGAATGAACCCAGCCAGGTGTTAGATTTGGAGGTAGGTGAGCACTTTGGTGATGGTGACCATAATTCGATTATGTTTACAATAGCAATGGGCAGGGATAGGCATATACCACAGGGAAAGATGTATAACTGGGGGAAAGGCAATTATGATGCAATTAGGCAAGATTTAGGATGCCTAGGATGGATTTGGAAACTGCAAGGGATAGACATACTTGAAATGTGGAGTTTATTCAAGGAACAGCTACCGCGGATCATTGATAAGTGACAGGGAGGTAGCTGTAGAGAGAGGGAGCCATAGTTTACTAAAGAAGTTGAAGCTCTTGTTAAGAGGAAGAGGAAGGCTTATGTGAGGATGAGGCATGAAGGCTCAGTTAGGGGTATTGAGAGTTATACATTAGACAGAAATAATCTAAAGAGAGCGCTAAGAAGAGCCAGGAGGGGACATAAGAAGTTGTTGGTGAATAGGATCAAGGAAAACCCTAAGGCCTTCAATAGCTATATCTGGAATAAAAGAATGACTAGAGTAAGATTAGGGCCAATCAAAGACAGTAGTATGTGTGGAATCTGAGGACATTGGGGAAGCGCTTAATGAGTTCTTTTCATCAGCATTCACATTGGAAAAGGGCAATGTTAGTGAGAACATGGAGATAGAGACAACAAGATTAGATGGGATTGAGGTTGACAAAGAGAAGGTTTTAGCAATTTTGGAAGATCTGAAAATTGATAAGACCCCTAGGCAGGATGGGATTTATCCTCGGATTCTCTGGGAAGCTTGGGAGGAGATTGTAGAGGCTTTGGCTTTGATCTTTATGTCATCAGTGTTGACAGGAGTGGGGCCAGAAGACTGGAGGATAGCAAACGTTGTTCCCTTGTTTAAGGAGGGGAGTCAGGACAACCCTGGTAATTATAGGGCAGTGAGCCTTACTTCGGTTGTGGGTGGGGTGTTGGAAAAGGTTATAAGAGATAGGATTTATAATCATCTGGAAAGGGATAATTTGAATACGGATAGTCAACACAGCTTTGTGAAGGGTAGGACATGCCTCACTAACCTTATTGAGTTCTTCAAGACAGGTGGATGAAGGTAAAGCTGTTGATGTGGTCTATATGGACTTCAGTAAAGTATTTGATAAAGTTCCACACAGTAGACTATTGCAGAAAACACTAGATTGAGGGTGATTTAGCGGTTTGGATCAGAAATTGTCTAGCTGAAAGATGACAGAGGGTGGTGGTTGATGGGAAATGTTCATCCTGGAGCTCAGTTACTAGTGGTCTAGTGAAAGGATCTGATTTGGGGCCACTTCTGTTTGTCATTTTTATAAATGATCTAGATGTAGGTGTAGAAGGATGGGTTAGTAAATTTGCAAGTAAAAAATGAGGTCTGCAGATGCTGGAGATCACAGCTGCAAATGTGTTGCTGGTCAAAGCACAGCAGGCCAGGCAGCATTTCAGGAATAGAGAATTCAACGTTTTGAGCATAAGCCCTTCATCAGGAATGATTCGAAACATTGAATTCTCTATTCCTAGTAAATTTGCAGATGACATTAGGGTAGACAGAGCTGTGGATAGTGCTGACGCATGTTGTGGATTACAGAGGGACGTAGATAAGATGTAGAGCTGGTCTGAGAAGTGGTAAATGGAGTTTAATGTGGAAAAGTGTGAGGTAGTTCACTTTGGAAGAAGTAACAGGAATGCAGAATACTGGGCTAATGGTAAGATTCTTGGTAGTGTAGATGAACAGAGAGATCTCAGTGTCTAGGTGCATACATCCCTGAAAGTTGCCGCCCAGGTTGATAGGGTTGTTAAGAAGTGTATTTGCATTTATTGGTAGGGGACTGAGTTTCAGAGCCATGAGGTCATGCTTCAGCTGTACAAGGCACTGGTAAGGCCACACCTGGAGTATTGGGTACAGTTCTGGTCACCGCATTATAGGAAGGGTTCAAAGAAGATTTACTGGGATGTTGCATGGGATGGAAGGGAGGTCTCACGAGGAAAGGCTGAGGGAACTGGGTCTATTTTTGTTGGAGAGAAGGAGGGTGAGATGTGACTTGACTGAGACATAAAAGATAATCAGAGAGTTAGATAAGGTGGACAGGGAGAGCCTTTTTCCTCCGATGGTGAAGGCTAACATGAAGGGATACAGCTTTAAATTGAGGAATGATAGATTTAGGACAGATATCAGGGGTAGTTCTTTTACTCAGAGAGTAGTGGGTGAGGGGGGGGGGAGCTGGAATGGCCTGTCTGCAACAGTAGTAGACTCATCGACATTAAGGGCATTTAAATGGGCATTGGACATACATATGGATAATAATGGAAATGTGTAGGTTAGATGGGCAACAGATTAATTTCACAGGTCAGCACAACATCGAGGGACGAAGGGCCTGTACTGTGCTGTAACATTCTGTGTTATTTCCCACCCCGAATTGCCCAGGGCGCAGTTCAGAGGGAACCACATTGCTGTGGGTCTGGAGTCATATGTAGGCCAGTAGTTTCCTTTCCTAACGGACATTCGTGAATCCAATAGATTTTTCCCAAGAATAAGTTCGTGATTAATATTAGGCTTTTAATTTCAGATTTCAATAGATGCCTCACAGTGCCAAAGACCCAGGTTCAATTCCCGCCCCAGGCAATTGTCTGTGTGGAGTTTGCATGTTCTCCCCATGTCTGCGTGGATTTCCTCCGGGTGCTCCGGTTTCCCCCCACAGTCCAAAAATGTACAGGTTAGGTGAATTGGTCATGCTAAATTGCCCATAGTGTTAGGTAAAGGGGTAAATGTAGGGGAATGGTTCTGGGTGGGTTGGTCTTCAGAGGGTTAGCATGGAATTGTTGGGCCAAAGGGCCTGTTTCCACCCTGTAAGTAATCTAATCTAAATAGTCTAATCAAATTACATCATCCTCCATGACAGGATTCAAACTCAGTTCCCAGAATATTACCTGGGTTTTTGGATTAACAGTGCAGTGATAATATTACTAGGTCATCTCCTTCCCATGACATGTAGGTATGTTTGAAGGAAGGAAAGAAGTATTTGAATGGTGTAGTGAGGGAAAAACTAAAACTTTCACTTGTTTGTTCAGATCTGTGAGAAAGATGACTTTCAATTTTCACAAATTTATAAGTAGATAACTTTAATTTGTCAGAAACAGTGATATTTAAACATTTCACATTTCTGTTCCTTAAATGGGAAGAATTTCTCACCAACATGGGGGCATTTACTCATTTCACCTGAAATCCAGGATACTCCAATTGAAATAAAGTATATTTTTCCTGAAGAATGCCCCATGCAGTACCCAGTTTCAGGGGTTTAGATCAACCACAGGAAAATAGAACTCAGGACTTGGGATAAGGCTTTCATTGTGCAGTCGATGCTGTGCCTGAGGTGGATGTCACTTCAGCACAGGAGTTGTTGGCTTTACTTGCAGGATCATACAGCTCTTAAATCATTACATATACACACAGGTTTCACATGAGTTGAACAGTAAACTGTACAAGGTAATGATGGGCAAGAAGATCTCTCCCCAGGAACCCTATAGGAGACCTTGGTAAATGTTAAGGGTTACCCAGACACGGACTCTGCATGATCATTCAGCTTATGTTTCCACCCCTTAGCAACGCCTTGTTAGAGCATCTTCTCTAGCCCTTTCAGGAAAGATGTTGTCAGGGTGGGGTGTAGGGGGGTGCTTCATCCCCAGGAATGGCAACACGGGGACCCTCCTGTTTACACAAGACCACGGCCAGAGCCACACTCGTGGACCCCAGAAAAGAAGCAGGATCCAAAGAAAGAAGAGGATGAGTGCTGCTGTGCTCTGAAGGTTAAGTGACAGCAGCTACTTTGCAAACTGACATTACCGAGACATGAATCAGTTTAACCGTAGAAGTACTAGGTACGATGCAAACCTCAGCACTAGATGGAATATTTGTCCTGAATAGGTTACAGTCACCTCAGGCCATCAATATTCCATAGATTACAGGGAAGGCCTCAAGACCTGAAATGGCTATGTATTCTCCTGAACTGTTCATGGTGCCCTTTCTATAACACTTGACCCTCCACATTCTCTTCAAAACTAGATCACCCACTAAAGGATGGAATGCTCCCATACTAACAGGAGGGATGGAAGATATATGTGGTACCAGGTATTCCTGTCCCATTGCTTTTGAAGAGGAGGTCACAAAATGAGCAGGGGAAGATTGTAACTCTGTCTCCACCAATTGAGAAATTGGCATCTTACTGAAAGCCAAAAAATGTGTTGCTGGAAAAGCGCAGTAGGTCAGGCAGCATCCAAGGAGCAGGAGAATCGATGTTTTGGGCACAAGCCCTTCTCCAGGAATGAGGAGGGTGTGCCAAGCAGGTTAACATAAAAGGTAGGGAGGAGGGAGTTGGGGAGGGACGTTGGGAATATGATAGGTGGAGGGAGGTTAAGGTGAGGGTGATAGGCTGAAGAGGGGATGGGGGCGGAGAGGTCAGAAAGAAGATTGCAGGTCAAGAAGGCGGTGCTGAGTCCAAGGGTTGGGACTGAGATAAGGTGGGGGGAGGGGAAATGAGGAAGCTGGAGAAATCTGCATTCATCCCTTGTGGTTGGAGGGTTCCTAGGCAGAAGATGAGGCGCTCTTCCTCCAGGCGTCGTGTTGCCATGGTCTGGCGATGGGGGAGGCCAAGGACCTGCATGTCCTTGGCGGAGTGGGAGGGGAAGTTAAAGTGTTCAGCCACAGGGCGGTTGGGTTGGTTGGTGTGGGTGTCCCAGAGGGGTTCTGTAGGCGGCCTGTCTCCCCAATATAGAGGAGGCCACATCGGGTGCAGTGGATGCAGTAAATGATGTGTGTGGAGGTGCAGGTGAATTTGTGGTGGATATGGAAGGATCCCTTGGGGCCTTGGAGGGAAGTAAGGGGGGAGGTGTGGGCGCAAGTTTTGCATTTCTTGTGGTAGCAGGGGAAGGTGCCGGGAGTGGATTGGTGGGGGGTGTGGACCTGACGAGGGAGTCGCGGAGGGAGTGGTCTTTCCAGAATGCTGACAGGGGAGGGGAGGGAAATATATCCCTGGTGGTGGGGTCTGTTTGGAGGTGGCGGAAATGACGAAGGATGATACATTGTATCTGGAGGTTGGTGGGGTGGTAGGTGAGGACCAGTGGGTTCTGTCCTGGTGGGTGAAGATTCCTGCAATCTGACAGCAAGATGTGCAGAGTTGGATTTTTTTCAATAGGGGTATGTGTATTTCAATCTGCTAGTTTTTTTTATCTTCTCCATTCCAGATTACACAAGAGGAGGTGGCCTCCATTAGCTCCATCATCTCATCGTTCTCCAGTTCCAGCTATAGCCTCATCACGACCATGTCTGAAGATTATGTTCCAACCCATATTCCTGTTTCTCCCTGACATCTGTCCAATCCGTAATCCTGTTTCTCCCTGATATCTATGCACCCTTTTGCCTACCAGTAAGCTCTGCTTATGTATATTCCAAGATTCTGCTTCCATCACCTTATCAAGGAAGGAATTTTCAAAGACTCTCAGCTGTGTGAGAAAATGTTTACCTCATTTTGAATGTTTTGAATAGGCAACTCCTTATTTTTAACCCAGGATCCCTAACTTCAGTTATGGAGGACATTCGTGAGTCTCTATTAGAGGTCCTGTGCATAGTTGCCTTAAAGACGCTCTTTGCAAGCAGTACAAACAAGGTTCATAAGGTAAATATCTGGAATAAGCAAGTTATCTTCTGATGGATCTACTGGAGTTCAGCAGACTAAGAGAAAATTTGACTGAAATGTATTAGTTCTGAAGTGTCTTGACAAGGTGGATGTGGAACAAGTGCTCCTTTTATGAGCGAATCTATACTTAAGGTCACATTTTAAAAGTTAGGAGTCGTGCATTTAAAATCAGCACAAGGTTCATCTCAATAAACCCTGTAGAGAGGGACTACTGACTTGGTTTCACAGTCTTTCTCTCCATCCATAACACCTTTTTTTGTTGTTTGCATGTGTGTCTGTCTGTAAAGGGGAGTTTATAAGAGGGTTAGAGTTTTAACTTGTGCCACACCAATGGTAAGCAATGACCATCTCCAATAAGAGACAATCTAACAATCATGTCTTGACATTCAATGGTGTTACCATCACTGATTCCTCACCTATCAATATCCTTCAGGTTACCATTAATCAGAAACTCAATTGAACTCTCCAAATAGACACAATGGTTCCAAGATCAAGTCAGAGGCTAGGAATCTGGCAGCAAGTAACTCACTTCCTGACTCCCCAAAGCCACAAGGCACAAGTCAGGGGTGTGATGGAATATTCCTCACTTGCCTGGTTGGGTGCGACTCCAACAACACTTAAGAAGCTGGACACCATCCAGGACAAAGCAGCCCGCTTGATTGGCATTACATCCGCAAGCATCCACTCTCCTAACCATTCTCGCTCAGTAGTAGCAGTGTGTACTAGCTACAAGATGCATGCAAATTTCATCCAAATCCTGAGACAGCACCTTCCAAATCCACGACCACTTCCACCTCAAAGGACAAGGGCAGCAGATACATGGGAACACCCTCATCTGCAAGTTACCCTCCAAGCCACTCACCATCCTGACTTGGAAATACATCGCTGTTGCTTCACTGTCACTGGGTCAAAATCCTGGAATTCCCTCCCCTAACTGCATTTGGGTCAACCTACAGAAGGTAGACAGCAGCAGTTCAGAAAGGCAGTTCACTACCACCTTTTCAAGGACAAATAGGGACAGGCAATAAATGCCAATGATGTCCATGTCCCATGAGTAAATAAAAAACTTTTGAGATGACTCCAGGAATAGCTTGATGCCCAGTGTGCTACCCCAGTAACAGTCTTTTTCACAATTATCACTGACACTACATCAATGACCCCATGGGACTCATGCATCTTTTTCTATAACACGTTGCTTTGTCATTTTGGTGCAACTATTAACTCATTTATTTTAAAGAGTTCAATGCTTCTGCAATCAAAATGACTCTTCTGATTTTCCTTTCATTTATTCAAATGAATAGAAAATTGGGCAGACTTCCTGAAAGCATTGTTCCCTGCCCAAATGTCTTGTATTCACGTTGTCTGAATGGCCCATTAGCGTCAAGTAAAGAATAAGACTTAACATATAGATTTTTACTGGAGCTTGGGGAGTTAAACACAAATGCAAGATCGGGAATCCCATGGAATTAGGCAAAACCCTACAATTCCCCAGATCATTCTGGGAGAACCTTCATTATAAGGGCAGCAGGAGTCAACCTATCTGCAGCCTTCATGTACCTAGTTAGCAATGAATGAAAGAAAGTACCTGAGTACACAATGGGTCAAGGTTGGTCTGTTATAATGTTATAAGATTTGATGGAGAAAATATATCATTTTGTCAGAGGCAGTTCACAGAAAGTCCATTACGATGAACCCAGGTATGTAGGGATTGTCCTATTAGCAAATGTTAAAAAGGTTGGGGCACTACTCACCGGTGTTTAACAGAATGAGAGATGATCTGATTGAAACATATTTGATTCTTAAGGGGCTTGATGGGGTCAATGCTGAGAGGATGTTTCCCCTCAAGAGAGAGTCAGAGGACACAGTCTCAGAATAAAGGGGTGCCAATTTCAGACTGAGAAATTTCTTCTCTCCAAGGGCTGTGCGTCTTTGGAACTTCTTGTCACAGAAAGCTGGGGGGGTGGGGGTGGGGGTGGGGGAGAGTCTTTGTGTATATGTAAGGCTGAGATTGATAGATTCGACTGGAGGATTACAAATGTTGTGCCCTTGTTCAAGAAGGGCAGCAGAGATGACCCAGGTAATTATACAGCAGTGAGCCTGACTTCTGTTGTAGGAAAGGTTTTGGAAAGGATTATAAGAGATAAAAGTTATAATCATCTAACAAGCAACCATTTGATTTCAGATAGTCAATATGGTTTTGTCAAGGACAGGTCGTGTCTCACAAACCTCATTAAGTTTTTTGAGAAGGAGACCAAGCATTTAGATGAGACTAGGGCAGTTGACATGGTATACATGGACTTCAGTAAAGCCTTTGATAAGGTTCCACATGGTAGGTTGATGGAGAAAATGCAGAGGCATGGAGTTGTGGGTGATTTAGCAGTTTGGATTAGAACCTGGCTTTCAGAAAGAAGGCAGCGAATGGTGGTTCATGGAAAATATTCAGTCTGGAGCCCAGTTACTTGTGGTGCTCCACGAGGATCTGTTTTGGGACCACTGCTGTTTGTCAATTTTATGAATGACTTAGACACAGGCATAGGTGGATGGATTAGTAAATTTGCAGACGACACTAAAGTCTGTGGAGTAGTAGACAGTTTGGAAGAATGTTACAAGTTACAGGGGGATTTAGATAAACTGCAGAATTGGGCTGAGAAGTGCAAGTGGAGTTCAATGCAGCTAAATGTGAGGTGATGCATTTTGGGAAGAATAACAGGAAGGCAGAGTACTCGGTCAATGGAAAGATTCTTGGTAGTACGGATGTGAAGAGCGATCTTGGAGTCCACGTACATAGATCCCTGAAAGTTGCCACCCAGGTGGATAGTGCTGTTAAGGTGGCATACGGCGTGTTAGGCTTCATTGGTAGAGGGATTGAGTTCTGGAACCGCAATATCATGCTGCAACTATACAAAATGCTGGTGCAGCAATAGTTTTAATATTCTGTGCAGTTCTGGTCACCCCATTACAGGAAGGATGTGGAAGCATTGGAAAAGGTGCAGAGGAGATTTACCAGGATGGTGCCTGGTCTGGAGGGAAGGTCTTATAAGGAAAGCCTGAGAGACTTGGATCTGTTCTCATTGGAAAGAAGGCGGCTAAGGGGGGATTTGATAGAGACATACAAGATGATCAGAGGATTAGGTGTGGTGGACAGTGAAAGTCTTTTTCTTAGGATGATGAAGATAGCTTGTACGAGAGGGCACAACTACAAATTGAGGGGTGATAGATTTAAGACAGATATCAGAGGCAAATTCTTTACACACAGAGAGTGGTAAGTGTGTGGAATGCTCTACCAGCTAAGGTAGTCAACTCAGCCACATTAGGGTGATTTAAATAATCCTGAGATAAACTCATGGATGACTTTGGGATAGTGAAGGGGGACGAGTTGAAAAAATTCCACAGGTCGGCGCAACATCGTGGGCCGAAGGGCCTGTTCTGCGCTGTATTGTTCTATGTTCTATGTTCTATTCTTGATCAGGAGGGGAATCAAGAGTTATAGGTAAAGGGCATAATGATGGGTCATCCATGACATGGAGCTCAGGGAGCTGGATGGTCTATGCCTGTTCCTATTTCTTATGGTCTTCTGGTTACCTATAGAAGAAAGCTTTGATTGCCAATGCTGGGGAGTCAGAGTCAAAATGTGTGGCTCTGGAAAAGCACAGCCAGCCAGGCAGCATCCAAGGAGCAGGAGAATCAATGTTTTGGGTATAAGCTTTTCATCAGGGATGCTGTCAGGAAATACCTGCACCTTGTGTGCTGTCTGACCGGCTGTGCTTTTCCAGCACCACACTTTTTGACTCTAGTTATAAACACTTAACAATTCCCTCCAAAAATTTCCATCACTTTTCAGCTTCACGTAAGGATGGCTGCAGTATCAGGCAATGCATCAACCATACCTCTAACAAACAGTTTATCGATCTTATGGAATAGTAATAGTTACAATGGCTGTATGGTATGGATGCTTATCAGTCTTCATTGCTACATTTTCCCAAGTGCCTCATATAACTGGTATGTAACCAGCTCAGGCTCCAGCATCTTCTCCACCTCCAAGATTTATTCAACCTGCTCTGCGTACTGGGGAAGTCCTAAAAAGGTGGCTTTAAATGAGCTTCCTCTGCAGTCATGTACATCTTAAGCTTTTCCTGAAGGAAGAAAGAACTAAATGAAACATAGAGGAATACTTGATTTAAATATGTTTTAATGAAATAGGGACAGATAGTACAGCCCAAGCATGGGCTTGCTCCTTCTATTGCTCATCAGAATGCCACTAAAATGCAAAGCTTATTCATTTAAATAATTGAGTTGCGCACTGTGGATGACATGCACCAATCTCTGTAGAGACTGGAACAGTGACAGGCCTGCACTGTTGGAAGTGCAGTTCGTTCTTGCAGTGTGACACTCAATGGCCTGCCTAAGGAAGGCACATGGATCTTGCCTATGTCCCAGCAAACCACACCCAGCTGCAGAATACATTTCCCAAATGGCCCTATCCTCATTCCAAGGTGAGGAGCTAGGATAAACTGCAGGATAGAGTCAGGCTGACTGTCTCCCATCCTCAGGTGGCACAGTGGTTAGAATTGCTACCTCACAGTGTGAGGGACCTGGGTTCAATTCCAGCCTCAGGTGACTGTCTGTGTGGCGTTTGCACATTCTCCCTGTGTCTGGGTGCTCTGGTTTCCTCTGACAGTCCAAAGATGTGCGGGTTAGGTGGATTGACCATGGGAAATGCAGGGTTATAGGGATGGGCTAAGTCTGGGCAAGATGCTCTTTGGAGAGTTGGTGTGGACATTTTTGACCAGATGGCCAGTTTCCACACTGTAGGGATTCTAGGTAACCATAGGCTTTACCTGGTGCTGAGGTGGGCTGATTCAATATTCATACTTCGGGACATGTTGTGACCCTGACATTGACAGCTGATGAGGAGGCATGCTGCTGAGAGCAATCTACCTACACTGGGACACTACCCACTCTGACTAACACTGGCTTTGTAATTTGCATTGACATGTAAATGGAGAATGACAGTCCACCTCCTGTTCCATCAGTGGGAGCCAGCTCTTATTAAATTCTACACAAGATATCTCTTTACAACTGTTCCTTCTGCACAGTGGCTCAGCAGTTAGCACTGCAGCCTCACATTGCCAGGGACCCAGGTTCGATTCCAGCCTTGGGTGACTATCTGTGCAGAGTTTGCACATTCTCCCTGTGTCTGTGTGGGTTCCCTCCCACAGTCCAAAGATGTGCAGATTAGGGTGAATTGGCCAGGCTAAATTGTCGTTAGTGTTAGGTGCATTAATCAGAGGAAATATAGAGAATTAAGAGAATGGGTCTGGGTGGATTACTCCTCAGAGGGTCGGCGTGGGCTTGCTGGGCTGAATGGCCTGTTTCCACGCTGTAGGAATACTAAGTTCGAAGTACAGCAGTTTACCTGAGAACCTGTAAGCCTTCTTCTTTCAGTTCCTGAGCTATCACAACATGTGCCACAGTCTGAGAGCCAGTGCTTTCTAAATCTTCATTGGCAGTGTGTGCTTTGAGATACACAGATTGCACCAGGAAAATTGTTCTTAATCAGCAATCAGCGTGGGCCTTCATTTTGGCACAAAATATATTTAAATCCTAGTATTCAACAATTATACTGTAGGCTAAAATCAAAATTTTAAACTGATACACCTTATGAGCACAGCAGCCACTCAGGACTTGTTTTATGCTTCTGCCTAACTACCTCCATTTTGCAAACTGGTACAGTGTCTCTGTGGCTCAGTGGTTTGAGCACTGGCCCTGTAAATCAGGGGTTGTGAGTTCAGATCTCACTGGGGCCTGTGTGATTTGGAAGCATTGTGGTGGCTCAGTGGTTCACCTGCTAGGAACCCAGGTTTGATTCCAGTCTCAGTCGACTGTCTGCATGGAGTTTGTAAATTCCTCTTGTGTCTGTGTGGGTTTCCTCCCACAGGCCAAAGATATGGAGGCTAAGTGAATTAGCAATGCTAAATTGTCCATTGTGTTCAGTGATGTATAGTTTAGGTGCATTGGTCAGTGGTAAATATGAGCAATAGGGTAGGGGAATGGGTCTGGGTGGGTTACTTTTTGGAGGGTCGGTGTGGACTTGTTGGGCCGAAGGGCCTGCTTCCACACTGTATGGAATCTACGATAGTGTAAAGGGCTGGACATTTTGCTGGATACACAGCATACAAATACAATTTCCACCTTTGACTTTGCACACAGGTCCATGAAAAGTTATTTTTTAAATTAGATTCTGTCAGTTAATTAGATTTTTAAATTAAATTCCCTACAGTGTGGAAACAGGCCCTTCGGCCCAACAGGACCACACCCACCCTCCGAAGAGTAACCCACCCAAACCCCTCTCCCCTCTGACTAATGCACCTCATTGACAATTTAAGCACGGCCAATTCACCTAACCTGCCCATCTTTGGGCTGTGGGAGGAAACTGGAGCACTCGGAGAATGTGCAAACTTCACACAGACAGTTGCCTGAGGTTGGAATCGAACCTGGGACCCTGATGCTGTGAGGCAGCAGTGCTAACCACTGAGCCACTGTGTCTCCCCAGTTGTGATAAAAATATGTACTCCATTTCTGACAGCTGTTTATGAAACATTTCATGAATGTACAATGCTGTTTCATAGAATTCTGCACTGCCTTTCATGTACAGACTTCCATGGCTTATCTCTCTCACATTGAAAATACTTAAAGGTCGCATGACTATGGCAGGTCATTGTGTACAATGCATTTCTCTAAATGTATGGTCAGTTCAAAATGGTCATAATACAGAACACGTACATTTAATATAACAAAGCTAAATAGTTCAAAAAGTATCATTTAGCATAAAACAAATTTTTAATGCAGACATTCGATAGTGATTTAATCGTTCCGAAGAAGGGACACTGAACCTGAAATATAAGTTCTCTTTTCTCTCTCTAGGTGCTGCCTGACCTACTGAGGTTTTCCAGCAATTTCTAGTTTGTATCTGGTTTCCAGAATCAGCAGCTCTTTGGTTTTGTTTATTTGACGGTGATTGTTCAGTTTGGCAGCTGGCACCTACATACTCATTCTGTGTCAATAATTCATCAAGTTCCAGACTGGCCTGGTCTGCTCTCCAGCAGGGTAGATATTGTGGCAGAATTGTTTAGAAGTCCTATTATGAGACCTGTGTCCAATTGCTGATATAGTTATGAGTTTGAAAGAGCCAGTTTAAAAGTTTACTAGGCCCTAATTTGATACAAGACTCATTTCAGGTGAAAATAAGTTTTCAAAAGTTTTACAGAATTTATTAATTTATCTTAATAACACAATAGAAATGATACTTCATAAAACTATTGGGTTTCAATCCACCCACTTTAAGACATCGGTTCATGACACTGTATGACTGGGCAAAGGTCTCTTTATCCATTGACTGAAGTTAGCCTTCTGTTTTCTGTTCCTTCCTTCTTGTGCATCAAACCAATAAAATCCAGACCTTCATTATCCTTGCTACCTACACACATTCCCTCCCTCCTCCCCCTGTGCCTGATCAGGGACACTGAACTCTAATTCTCTAATTCATGCACGAACAGTTCATAGTCAATTTTGGATTGACTAGGCAGTAACAGCCCAGCTCCTGATTGGTTCCCTTAAAAGTAATGGCTATCTTATTGAAATAAAAGAAAGAAATGCAAATTGAAACAAAAACAGATATTGCTGGAGAAGCTCAGTAGATTTGGCAGCATCTGTACAGAGAAACAGAGTTATTGCTTTGGGTCCGGTGACTCCTCTTCAGAACATTGGATCAGGAAGTGATGTCATTCTTTGATAGTTTGTAAGACATTATGTTTGATAGCCCTCTGCAGTAATGAATTCTATTCTTCATAACTTTCTGAATGAAGTACTTCCTTCTCATCTCTGTCTTATATTTGTGACTCCTTATTCTGAAATTAACCCTCTGGTCCTAGAGTCTCCTACAGGGGGAAATAACATATCTGCATCAACCCTGTGGAGTCCCCCAAGAATCTTATATTTTTCAATTAGGTCACCTCTCATTTTTCTAAATTCCAATGAACACAGGCCCAACTTACACAACCTCCAACTGTAAGACAGTCTTTCTACACCTGGAATCATCTTAGAGAACCTTCTCTGGACTACCTTTACTTAGATAAGGGAACCAAAACTCTTCACAGTATTCCAGGTGATTAGTGCCTTGTATAGTTTTAGCACTATCTTTATGGTCAATTTATTTTGAAATAAAAGTAAGCATTCCCTTCACCCTTCCTATTACCTGCTGAGTTTGGATTCTAGCCTTTTGAGATTCCTGCAGAAGGGCTCCCAAAACACTCTGTTCTCCAGCTTTCTCTATTTAAATAATATTCAGCTCCTCTATTCATGCTGCCAAAGTCCACAAGCTCACGTTTTCCATATTATTCTCCATCTACCAATTTTTTTTACCATTTGCTTAATCTCTCTATATATCTTTATAAACACTTATTTTTGTGTCATCCCCAAACCTGGCAATAGTAAATTCATTTTCCTCATCCAAGTCATTAATACTTATTCTAAGTAATTGTTGCCAACACTGATCCCTGTGGTATTCCACTAGTTACAGGTTGCCATCCTGAAAATGTCCTCCTTAACCCAAATCTGTCTTCTATGAGCCATAAAACTTAAATAAACCAATTGAGTTAATTTTGACTTGTGTTGATTGGATTTCTTTCTTACAAAGGTAGTTTTAAAATTAACCTCAGTTAAACAAAATGCAATGTAAGTCAAAATGATTAATTCTTCTATAATAGCTCAACCCTGGAACGCAACAAGAACTCTTCAGCACTCTTTAAAGGGCTTTTATCAGCGACAAGTTGGTGCTTTTGTCCTTTGGGGCGACTGGTTAATTTCAGGACATAATGTGGAGTGCAATATTATTGTACTGAAAGGACGTTAGGGAGAGGTTTGTGGGAATAATGAGATTTGAGGCAGTATGGATATGAGGGAAGAGTTACTGTGCAAGAGTTGTAAAGTTTATATCCTAACACTGCAGTGCATGTTATAATCAGAATACATCGGTTTGCAATTAAAAATCATACAAAGTGATATAACTGAAACTTTTTCTGTATTGTAAAGTTGTTCATGGGGCTAAGTTCCAATCAGTAAGTAACTTCTTTGCTGAATTATCCTGAAGTGAAAGATAAGCGGACCAAATACACAACTGTTCTATAATGAACAAAAGGGAAGTCCAGCACAGGAACAGGCCCTTCGGCCCTCCAAGCCTACCAATCATCATGCCCTAATTAGACTAAAAAGCAAACCTTCTGCCCTAATTCAGTCCATATCTCTCTATTCCCTCCCTATTCATGTAACCATCCAGGTGCCTCTTAAATGTCGCCAGTGTACCTGCTTCAATCACTGCTTCTGGCAGTGCGTTCCAGGCTCCTACAACTCTCTGCATGAAAAACCTCCCTTGCACATCACCCTTAAACTTTCCCCCTCTCACCTTGAACCTGTGCTCCCTTGTAATTGAAACTTCAACTTTGGGAAAAAGCCTCTGACTATCCACCTTATCTATGCTTCATTATTTTGGAGACTTCTATCAGATTTGCTCTCAGCTGTTGTTTTTCCTGTGAAAACAATCCTAACCTTTTTAACATTTCCCCTTGACACCAGGCAACATCTTGGTGAACCTTCTCTGTACTCTCTCCAAAGCTTCCATGTCCTTTTGGTAGTGTAGTGACCAAAACTGCACACAATACTCCAAATGCTGCCTAACAAGGGTTTCGTATAGCTGCAACATGGTTAGCTGACTGTTGTACTCCGTGCCCTGGCCAATGAAGGTAAGTATGCCATTTGCCTACCTCATCACCTTGACCACCTGTGTTGCCATTTTCAGGAAACTGTAGACCTGCACACCCAGATTTGTCTGTATGTTAATGTTCCTAAGGGCTCTGTCATTTACAGCATAATTCACATCTAAATTTGACCTTCCAAAATGCATCACCTCGCACTTGTCTGGATTAAACTCCTACTGCCATTTCTGTGCCCAATTTGTCAATCTATCTATATCTTGTCATATTCTTTCACAATTATTGGTGCTTTCAGCAACTCCACCAATCTTAATGTCATCTGCAAAGTTTACTAATCAGACCACCCACATTTTCCTCCAAATCATTTATATATACTACAAACAATAGAGGACCTAAGATTGATCCAGATGGAACACCATTAGTTACCGGTCTAATTCTGAAAAACACCCTTCCACCACTACCCTCTGTCTTCTATGACCAAGACAGTTTTGTATCTATCTAATCAGCATACCCCAAATCCCATGTGATTTTAGTTTTTGTACCAATCTGCCATGTAGGACTTTATCAAATACTTTACTAAATTCCAAATAAACTACATTGACAGCCCTTCCCCCATCAATTGTCTTTTATAAAATCTGCTTTGGTATAAAAATTATGATCGACAATAAAGTTACCCAGGTATCTGTAAAAGAATCATGCTTCTTCAACTCTGGGAATTATTGTGTATCGAAGGAAATAATTCAGTTTGGCTGGTTTAGTTTGTAACTTACACAACTGAGTTCACATCTTCTCTGATAGAAGACACCATATTGCATATAAGAAAATTTATTTTGTTATTAACTACTTAATTTAAAATACCCAGTCTAATTAAATCCCGTATCAACTTGCAAGCTCGCCAACTCCTGGAGTGGAGGATTCTACTCAAAGAATCAGATTTCAGATAAACAGGTGTAATTCTCCACCATCTCTCAACACCACCATTACTTACATGATACTTACGTCTTTGACATCCAGACTATGACAATCAGCATTGAAAACAAACGTGCTGCAGGTCACAGCGACTTAAACGGAGAGAGACAGAGGAAGCTAACGTTTTGAGTCTAGGTGAAAAAGTGGATAAATCCCCAGGACCTGATCAGGTGTACCCGAGAACTCTGTGGGAAGCTAGAGAAGTGATTGCTGGGCCTCTTGCTGAGATTGTTGTATCATCGATAATCACAGGTGAGGTGCCGGAAGACTGGAGGTTGGCAAACGTGGTGCCACTGTTTAAGGAGGGTGGTAAAGACAAGCCAGGGAACTATAGACCGGTGAGCCTGGCCTGGGTGGTGGGCAACTTGTTGGAGGGAATCCTGAGGGACAGGATGTACATGTATTTGGAAAGACAAGGAGTGATTCGGGATAGTCAACATGGCATAGTGCGTGGGAAATCAGGTCTCACAAACTTGTTAGAGTTTTTTTTACAGAAGTAACAAAGAAGATATTTCCTGCCTCCAGAGTGTCCAATTCTTTAATAATCTTATATGTCTCATCAGATCCCCTCTCAGTCTTCTAAACTCGAGGGTATACAAGCCCAGTTGCTCCAGTCTTTCAGTGTAAGGTAGTCTTGCCATTCCATGAATTGACCTCGTGAACCTACGCTGCACTCCCTCAATAGCCAGAATGTCTTTCCTCAAATTTGGAGACCAGAACTGCACACAGTACTCCAGGTGTGGTCTCACCAGGGCCCTGTTTAGCTGCAGAAGAACCTCTTTGCTTCTATACTCAATCCCTCTTGTTATGAAGGCCAGCATGCTATTAGCCTTCTTCACTACCTGCTGTACCTGCATTGCTTACCTCCATTGACTGGTGTACAAGAACTCCCAGAATACAGGGAGAACTAGCCATTTGGATACAGAACTGGCTCAAAGGTAGAAGGCAGAGGGTAGTGATGGAGGGTTTTTTTCCGATTGGAGGCCTGTGACCAGTGGAGTGCCACAAGGATTGGTGCTGGGTCCTCTAATTTTTGTCATTTACATAAATGATTTGGATGCGAGCATAAGAGGTACAGTTAGTAAGTTTGCAGATGACACCAAAATTGGAGGTGTAGTGGACATCAAAGAGGGTTACCTCAGATTACAACAGGATCTGGACCAGATGGGCAAATGGGCTGAGAAGTGGCAGTTGGAGTTTAATTCAGATAAATGTGAGGTGCTGCATTTTGGGAAAGCAAATCTTAGCAGGACTTATACACTTAATGGTAAGGTCCTAGGGAGTGTTGCTGAACAAAGAGACCTAGGAGTGCAGGTTCATAGCTCCTTGAAAGTTGAGTTGCAGGTAGATAGGATAATGAAGAAGGTGTTTGGTATGCTTCCCTTTATTGGTCAGAGTATTGAATACAGGAGTTGGGAGGTCATGTTGCAGCTGTACAGGACATTGATTAGGCCACTGTTGGAATATTGCGTGCAATTCTGGTCTCCTTCCTATCGGAAAGATGTTGTGAAACTTGAAATGGTTCAGAAAAGATTTACAAGGATGTTGCCAGGGTTGGAGGAACTGAGCTACAGGGAGAGGCTGAACAGGCTTGGGCTGTTTTCCCTGGAGCATTGGAGGCTGAGGGGTGATCTTATAGAGGTTTACAAAATTATGGGGGGCATAGATAGGACAGACAGGCAAAGTCTTTTCCCAGTGCTCGGGCGTCCAGAACTAGAGGGCATAGGTTTAGGGTGAGAGGGGAAAGATATAAAAGAGACCTAAGGGGCAACGTTTTCACACAGAGGGTGGTACGTGTATGGAATGAGCTGCCAGAGGACGTGGTGGAGTCTGGTACAATTGCAGCATTTAAGAGGCATTTGGATGGGTTAATGAAACAGATGGGTTTGGAGGGATATGGGCCGGGTGCTGGCAGGTGGGACTAGATTCGGTTGAGATATCTGGTCGGCATGGACAGGTTGGACCAAAGGGTCTGTTTCCATGCTGTACATCTCTGTGACTATGACTTTATGATTCTTCATCAGAGCTGAAATGAAGTGGCAAACAGGAACTTAGTGAGTTTTGAGAAAATTTGTAGCTCAGGTTGAGGTTTTGGAAGTTTGTTTGCTCACTGAGCTTGAAGGTTCACTTCCAGACATTTTATCTCCCTGCTGGGTAACATCTTCAATGTGTCTCAGGTGAAACAATGCTGAAAATTTCTGCTTTCTATTTATATGTTTGGGGCTCGTTGGGTTGTTGATGTCATTTCCTGTGGTGATATTATTTCCTGTGGTGAAATCATTTTCTGTTCCTTTTCTCAGGGGGTGGTAGATGGGGTCTAACTCGATGTGTTTGTCGATAGAGTTTCGGTTGAAATGCCACGCTTCTAAGAATTCTCGCACGTGTCTGTGTTTGGCTTGTCCTAGGATGGATGTGTTGTCCCAGTCAAAGTGGTGTCCTTCCTCATCCGTATGTGAGGATACTAGTGAGAGAGGGTCAAACCAACGGAACACCCATGGGATCTCCAATATCAGGGTTCTCTGTAGAGACAGTAATGCAGAGACTTGAACAAACAGCTCTGCCAACCATTCAACCCAAACTTTGGGTCCTCTACGTGGATGACATCTTTGTCATCACTAAATGAAACAAATTAGAGGAAACTTTCACGACTATCAATAATACCCTTACTGGCATAAAATTCACTAAAGAGGAGGAAAACAACAACAAACTGCCATTCCTAGATGTCACAGTAGAGCAAACAACCAATGGGGAACTTCAAACCAGCATCTACAGGAAAACAACACACACGGACCAAATATTGAACTACAGAAGCAATCATCAGAAGCTGTATCAGAACATTATTTCAATGAGCCACCACAGACTGCCGCTCAGAGGAACTACGCAGAGCAGAGGAAAATCACCTATACCATGTATTCAAAAAGAATGGGTACTCAATGAATACAGTCCACCGATTTCTCAGCAACAAACCCAAACAAGCAGACAAAACATGTCCAGAAACCCTAGCCACTCTCCCTTACATCAAAGACATCTCAGAAATGACTGCCAGACTACTCAGGTGACCTGGCATCATGGTAGCCCACAAAGCTAGCAACACACTAGAACAGCAGCTAATGAACTTGAAAGACCCTATACAGACAAAGAGCAAAACTAATGTCATTTACAAAATACCATGCAAGGACTGTAACAAACACTACATTGGACAAACAGGCAGAAAACTAAACACCAGAATACATGAACACCAACTAGCCACAAAAAGATAAGACACTCTCTCACTAGTATCCTCACATATGGATAAGGAAGGATACCACTTCGACTGGGACAACACATCCATCCTAGGACAAGCCAAACAGACACGCTCGAGAATTCCTATAAGCATGGCATTCCAACCAGAACTCTATCAACAAACACATCGAGTTCGACCCCAATCTACCACCCCCTGAGAAATAAAACAGGAAATGACTTCACTACAGGAAATAACATCACCATAGGAAATGACATCACTAACCCAAAGAAACGGAAACATATAAATAGAAGCAGGAATTATCAGCAGTGCTTCGCCTGAGGCCGATTGGGGATTTTACCTAGTATGGTGACGAAACATCTGGAAATGAACCTTCCAGCTCAGTGAGCAAACCTACATCCAAAACAGGATCTTACTTCAGTGAAGCATTATGGATTTCAGTCTATCCCCACCCTTCATCCATTCTCTATTCCTGAGCAACCTGTTCAGCCTTAAGCTAACTTCTGAAACCATTTTTTTCCATCACAGGGAATGTCTTCATTCCTCCCTCTAATATTCTGTATTTCACTCTTGTATTTGAAACCCTCATTCCCTCATGAGTTCTCGGTTGCCTCACCTGGTAAGCCTATCAACTGCCAAGGCTCATAAAGCGCAGACAGTCTCACACAGGGCACCTCATACCTTCAATGAATTATCTGGGCCAATATGACACCTATTGTGAAAGTTCACTTGAGAATGTGACTTTAAGAAAGCTCTGGGATTTACATAGGAAGGAACTAAAACCAACATGGTCATTCTAAAAGATGAAAGAATTAACAAACAATCCAGGTCTTTTTCAATATATAATTTCAGTCATTTCACACTATAAACTTTTGCTATAAATTCTGTGTTCTACGATCCTATGCTCCACAATCCCCTGATGAAGGAGCAGTGCTCCAAATACTAGTGCTTCCAAATAAACCTATTGGACTACAACTTGGTGTTGTGTGGCTTTTACCTTTGTAAGCTTTTGTAAGTTTATTTCATCTACAACTCTGTTGCCTATATTCTATCCATCACGAAGTCTGATGTATCAACTACTCCTGTATGTACTCAGCTGCATTGGGTTCCAATTCTTGAAGTGTTAAACATTTAAAATGTTCATCAGCTGGTTTAAATGTATTCATTTCTTTATCATCTACTATTTCCTATCTCTGAATTCTCCAACACAACACTGAGCCTGACAAAACAAACACTCTTGGTTTGCTGAGCTTTGGCCTTTGATTTGCAGACTCCTCTATTTTGACCTAAACCAGACATTACTACAGCTGTTTGCTGCCCATACCTTGGAATTTCCTCCACAAACTCCTTGACCTCTCTAACTTTGTTTTCAAGACTCTCCTAAGAAACCCATTGATTTTGAAGCATTTTATTTCCTTGCCTCATATCTCTCTTTATCTGACTTGATCTCCACTTTTTTTAATTACATCTAAAAAGTGCCTTGTGAAATTTCCCTATGTTCTTGACTGTTGTTATCTTATCAGATATCTTTTACAAAAGGAACATTTTGTGAATTAACTATAAAACATTGATCTAAGCATTTGTACATTCTATGGAATAACAAGTTCAAATTTCATGTTTAAACCATTCAAGTATGTTCATAAACCACATGGGACCATCAAGACTGAAAAGATTAGAATTGTTCTTGAACTAATGAAATTGCAATTCAAAGAATAAGATAATGCTTCACAAATATGCAAGAATTATTTATTGAATTAGTTGGGAAGAAAGTTTGTTCCAGTTAATGTATGAAGTGTTTATACAGTGTGCAAAAATGTTGTAAATATTTAAAACACATGTAATCAACCTCTCAAAACTGAAATTTGTTCATATTTCTTAAGAATATATGTTTACATAACTCAAAAGCAAAAACTCCTGCCATCGTCTCATTTAAGACAAGAAGCTTAATACTTCCTGCAACTAAAAAGTGTTTTGGGGTGTTTTTATATACTACTGGATAAATATTCGCTCCAAGTACATTGGAAAACAGCAAAACACATTCTCTCCCCTATGTTCTGCTGGCAAAAGACACTTACTGTGCCTAATGAAAGTGTCGAAGCTACATGAACCTCAGTGGTGGACCATAAATAATCAGCTTTGTCCTGGCGTATTTCTTATCCTCTGTGCATTTATGTTTATCTTTATATTCCACAACACCCAGAATATTGACGGGGTTTATCTGCCACCAGGTTTTACTGGTAGTTTAGCAGGCTTAATCTGCTCTAGGCCAATATAGATCTGTAAAGTATTTTAATGCCTTGTACTTTTTGAACAAACAGACCTTTGGCAGATTTAACAGATCAGGTTCCAACCTTGCAATTTAATCCTCTTCAATGAGTATTCAGAAAATAAATCTCTGATTCATATCACAGATATAAGCTCCTCATGTTGGTGCTAACCAGAATTTTGCAAAATAATGTTAGTAAGTAGAAACACTCGACAAATGAAACTAAAAAAAGTCTGTCAAATAATGAACTATTTTGGAAAATTATGTAATAAACTTCAGTATAAAACAACATAGTTGCTTTATAACTTTTCAGAGGATTGCCTTCTGGACAGTGATAATCTTTAAATATCGATAGCAGATGATTCATTTCTGGTCAAACTATTTTAATATCAAGGGAGGCATTAAATCTCTCCCTTATTGCCTTGCCTGTCAATTGCTTGGTGCGAATGTTACTTATCACTTACCGGCCCGAGACTGAATGTAGTTCAAATTTTGTTTTAATGCGTACAATTTGCTTCATGAACAAAGGAATTAAAAATGGAACTGAACACTATATAATAATTAGCAACCATCCCTCCTTTAGACTTTTTGATGGAGAGAAAGTCACTGACATTGCAGGTGTTGATGAGTCAGCCTGGGATATTGTTGTGAATAACTCCTGCAATTATAGATGAGCCTCAGACTTTTCACTGCCAATGACTACAACCATAAGTATGTCAGTTAGCTCACTGAGTTTGAAGGTTTGTTTTCAGATGTTTCATCACCATACTAGGTAATAACATCAGTGAGAGTATCCAGTGAAGTGCTGGGGGTATATCCCGCCTCTCTATTTATAGGTCTTGGTTTCTTAAGGTGGGTGAAGTCATTTCCGGTTCTTTCATTTTCAAGAGAAGGTAAACAGGATCTAAATCAATGTGTTTATTGATGAGGTTCTGCTGAGAGTGCCATGCCTCTAAGAATTCTCTTGCGTTCTTTGTTTCACCTGTCCCTAGGATGTGTGGCATGACCTACTATCACTAGTTCTATACACACAGACAAAGAAGGACACCAGCTCCGAAAAATGTGTTGCTGGAAAAGCGCAGCAGGTCAGGCAGCATCAAAGGAGCAGGAGATTCGATGTTTCAGGCATAAGCCTTTCTTCAGGACACCAGTTTGACTGGACATCACACACATCCTTATCATCAACCTGAGCTATAAATCTTCTCAAAAACCATTAGATTAGATTAGACTTACAGTGTGGAAACAGGCCCTTCGGCCCAACAAGTCCACACCGACCCGCCGAAGCGCAACCCACCCATACCTCAACATTTATCCCTTACCTAACACTACGGGCAATTTAGCTTGGCCAATTCACCTGACCCGCACATCTTTGGACTGTGGGAGGAAACCGGAGCACCCGGAGGAAACCCACGCTGACACGGGGAGAACGTGCAAACTCCACACAGTCAGTCGCCTGAGTCGGGAATTGAACCCGGGTCTACAGGCGCTGTGAGGCAGCAGTGCTAACCACTGTGCCACCGTGCCGCCCACATTAACTACAACCATCTTGGAACTTACACATTGTCTCTGGAATTCAGGTTTTGCAACCACTTGTGTACCATATCTATCTATGGAAATGACTCGTGCTGGCAGAACCAAAACTGAGTATTGTTGAGATGTTGTGGGGAATCAGTGTCATTGTACTATTGAAGAATCTTTGACTGGCATTTCTGGATTGGGTTAAGAAGGCAATTATTTTCCAGATTTACATGAACAGGAAGGACTTGGAGTGATATAGGCCAAATGTGGCATATGGAAGTAGGTTACTTTAGGATACCTAGTCTGCATGGATGAGTTGGATTGAAGGGTCTGTTTTGGTGCTGTACATCTCTATGACTCTGTGTTTCTATAAAGGTGATTGTCAGCTCTCTGAATATACTTACAGGGCTTTTCTCTATCTCTCTGGCCTCCGTTTGTTGTGCTGGAAGGCAAGTTGGAGAGACTTCAGAAGATAAGGGAGATAAGAGCAGTATCTGGACATTCTTTCCAGAACACAAATATATAAAGAACTGCAGATGCTGGAAATCTGAGACAAAATCAGAAATCTCCAAAGCAGTTCTCAAGAAGGATCACTGGACCAGAAATGTTAATCCTGCTTTGTCTCCACAGATACTGCCAGACTGCTGAGATTTCTGATTTTGTTTCTGATTTAATTCTCTTCCAGATTTCTGTAAAACTTTGTGCAAGTTCAGGACAGATACTTCCATGCTCAGTGAGGGGAACAGAAGTTAGTTAGAGAATAATGATTTGCTGACATTGATCCTATCCAAAAGATGCAATGTTTTAACTATCTGAGGATAAGGATAAAGACTGTTGGAGGAGGGATATCCAAAATATGAAAGCCAGCTTCTTGAGCAAGAGGTTGTCTGTAAAAAGGAGGCAGAGGAGGTAGTCAGAATTGAATTGAATTGAATTGAACTGAATTTATTATCACGTGTACCGGGGCACAGTGAAAAGTTTTGTCTTGCGAGCAATACAGGCAGATCACAGAGTTAAGTAGCATAGATAGTAAATAATAGGGAAACAGCAGGAAAAACCTAAACATAGGTACAGGCCAATGTTAAGAGTTTGTGAATCCATTCAGTATTCTAACAACAGTAGGGTAGAAACTGTTTTGGAACCAACTGGAGAGTGTGTTCAGGATTCTGTACCTTCTCCCCTCTGGTAGAGGTTGTAGAAAAGCATTGCCAGGGTGGTATTTCCTTGACAGCGTGTCTGATAGATGGATTGGCCTTTATTATTGTCTGGGATGAGCTCACCACTCTCTGTAACAAACTCTGATCTTGAATGGTACAGTTGCCATACCATGTAGTTATACATCCAGACAGAATGCTCTTGTTGGGCACCTATAAACATTGGCAAGAGTATTCACCGTCGTGCCAAATTTCCTCAGCTGCCTGAGGAGGAAGAGACATTGTTGGGCCTTTGTAACCAGTGCGTCAACATGAAGAGTCTAAGAAAGTTTGTTGTGGATGACCATTCCTAGGAGTTGACACTCTCCACTTGTTCCACCTCTGTGCTGTTAGTGTGTTGGAGGCGTGAGTAACATCCCGCTGAAAGCCAATAATGAGTTCCTTGGTTTTGCCGGCATTGAGAGCTAGGTTGTTCTCAGTGTACCATTTTTCCAGGTCTTCGACCTCCCATCTGTCATCTGTTTCATCACCAATCTGAGATTCAACTGATTATAGTGGTGTCATCAGCGAACTTGTAAATGGCATTAGTCTGGTGTTTGGCGACGCAGTCATGGGTAGACAGTGAGTACAGTAGGGGGCTGAGTATGTATCCCTGGGGGGCTCCAGTGTTGAGTATTAGTGAGGATGAAATATTGTCCCCAATCTTCACTGATTGTGGCCTGTGGGTCAGTTGCAGAGAGTGGGGCTTAGTCCAAGATCACTAAGTTTAGTAATCAGTCTCAAGGGAATAATAGTGTTGAAGGCTGAACTGTAGTCAATGAATTGGATTCTTATATAGCTGTTCTTGGTGTCAAGATGTTCTTGGTAGGAGTGAAGGGCAAGTGTGATTGCATTTCATGTGGATCTGTTGGTCTGATAGGCAAATTGGAGTGGGTCAAGAGTAGTGGGGAGGCTGGAGTTGATTAATGCCATGACCAGCTTTTCAAAGCACTCATGATCACTGAAGTTAGAGGCCCTCGGTGATAGTCATTGAGACACGCTGTATGAGCCTTCTTAGACACAGGGATGATGTTGGCCTCTTGAAACAGGCAGGGACAGTGGCCTGCTGCAGGGAGAGGTTGAAGATGTCCAAGAGGACCTCTGCCAGTTGATCTGCACATGTTCTGAGTGCACGGCTTGGTACTCCATCTGCTCCCATCACTTTCCTTGGATTCACACAAAGGAAAACTGATCTGGGATTCAGTAAATTTGGGCCAGATATAATTCTTTGTAAATAGAATTGAGATTTCAAGGTAGTTTGATGCCTTCCAGGTGCTAGGATGAGGGACAATGTAAACTGCTGAAAAGGACATTGTCTGTTTCAACCCAATGAAATAGTGACAGGCATTTTCTGGTTCATTTATTGAGTTGAAATTCTTGACCAATCAGAGTTAGCATTACTGGTTTAAAATTTAAACAAATAATAGCCATTAACTGTTAGTGATGAGTAACTGATGCTTCCGCCAGAGTGAACTTGTCAACCAATCAGCACTTTTCTGTTGTCCAGTAAAAATGTTGATTTTCTTTTCCATTGGTCTTTTTGTTTGTGAGTTGCAATAAATGCAAAATGGAAATCTTTACCAAAATGTGTTTTTATTTCAGCATTGCTACCAAATGCCTAGTAAAGCATATAGATTAGATTCCCTACTGTATGGAAACATTTTAGAGTAAAAAATGAGGTCTGCAGATGCTGGAGATCACAGCTGCAAATGTGTTGCTGGTCAAAGCACAGCAGGTTAGGCAGCATCTCAGGAATAGAGAATTCGACGTTTCGAGCATAAGCCCTTCATCAGGAATAAGGAAACATTTTAGCCCAACAAGTTCACACTGACCCTCCGAAGAATAACCCACCCAGAACTATTCCCCTACATTTACCCCTGACTAATGCACCTAACACTATGGGTAATTTAGCACGGCCAATTCACCTGACCTGCACAACTTTAGATTGTGGGAGGAAACCGGAGCACCCAGAGGAAACCCACGCAGACACGGGTAGAATGTGCAAACTCCACACAGAGAGTCGGCCATGGTTGGGATCAAACCGAGGTCTCAGCTGCTGAGAGGCAGCAGTGGTAACCACTGAGACACTGTGCCACCCATGTAGAAATGATAAAATGGTCAGAAAAACATCCAAAAACAGAGAAAGACATGATACAGAATAAACATTAAAGAGAAACTAAGACAGCAGCATTAACATTAGAGAAGAAGAAAGGCAATTGTAGATTTAATCATTCAGATTGGCACACCAGTCCACTATAGTCAATAACAATCATTTCTATTTGAAGAGACATAAATACTTAACCAATGAAGCAGAAAATTGATAACAGATTCAATAAATACAATTTACATGACGAGCTCAAGAAATATTTTTATTAAGATTCAGAATGCAGAAAACTTAAATATTGTAACTTAAATTGATTGCAGTTGGGTTAATGACTAAACAATTTCTGCAAACAAGTTAACCAAAACAAATTTTATAAAAAGGTTAAACCATTTAAAAAGATATACTAGCCATGTAATTTAATACTTATTTTATGAGTGAATAATTATCCAATGCTTTTGATGTCATTGATATTGTGAAGCTTGTTTCTTTATATTTTTCTGTAATTTTGATTGTGCACTGAAATGGGAAGAAGACTGTTTTTCTCCAAAATGGCATGTCTTTAAAAAGGAATTTTAAAAGTATTATTGCAAGTTTTAAAAGTAACCTGACTCTCATTGTTTACGCAGTTGCTGGTTCAAGCAGTGGGGAAGACCAGTTTGCAGATGTGTTTGAGCCAGAGGTTGTGTATGATTGGAGTGGTGAATGGCAACAAGAGGCTGATTGGTCTGTGGACTAGTGACCAGTTATCAATAACATAGGCCTTCTGTTCATCAACAGCTAAGTAATTGTTCCCAGGCAGCTGAGCTTGGAGTGTGAATATATTAGAAGAAACCATCAGATTTTTGTAAGGGAAGGAGCAATTTATGCTTTGCAACAAAAAAAGTATATCAAACCTGAAGGTAGTCAGTTTGTTTTCCACTTTCCAGTTACTGTAAGTTGTGACTTTTAATCAATAAGTCAAAGACTTTAATGAATGGGAATCAGTTAGCCCATTGCTCATGCAAATGGGTGAAACTATCTCTAAAAGTAAGATTAAGAAACATTTTTTAACAGCATAAGAATGATTGTAGCAAACCCTGTGGACAAGGTGCCTTCCTAGTCTTTCCCTCCAGCTATATTACCCGTATATTTCCTCCTGTT